>NC_090175.1:18061891-18361891 GCF_024679245.1 Pseudorasbora parva | reverse complement strand
TTATGTCATTTTCTCCTGAAGAGAAAACTAGCAAGACTCCAAGGTATGTTCTCCCTCCACATTTGCAGTTATTTCACTTAAAGTAGTGCTTGGGGCAAATGTGTACTTATCATATGTCAACAATGTTACTACAATGAATTCATAAATAACTTTGAATTTCAATTTTACTCAGTTGTACATATAATTTTTAGAAGAACCTCTCCGTAAAATGCCATTTGGTGTCTGGTCCTAGGCAACCATTTTGATTTTATCCCTAAAAACAGCAAAAATGTCAACAAGGTTACCAGTCACCTATGTTACTCTGCAAATGTAACTTAGTTGACCAAGAGTAACATAGTTGACATTCATGACATGTTCTCATAGTTTTCAGGAGTTCATTTAATATTCTAATTGTACAGTAACTATAAAAGACTTTGTAATAAATATTATAAAAGTAAACTTGTTTTTAAGCAAATGCCACGATTATCTGCTGCAGAAAAGCAGCGCCGTTACACAATCGTTAATATTGGCCAATGCGTGATGATGCGCTATGGTATCCATTTGAGGATGTGCTCAGGTTGATTCCTGCCTCACAGCTCGTGACAGCACGTCATGTTGAAATAAAAAGAGATGTGTGGGAAGATATTGCCAAATCATATCTTCATCACTAAGGACATGCACACACACACACGCTAACAAACACGTGGCACAAGCATACGGTCAAGCACACACACATATAGACACCATACTTGTATAGTCCATGTGACAGAAAGTGAAAATCCTGCCATGTTTTTGGATCTGCCTCTACATCTAGAAGAGTTGCTTTCATTAATGAGCTCATCTATCTGGTAGAGGTGATGGTTGGAACAGCGGCTGGACAGGATTTCTGGCACCTGGGCTACTTTCTGGCACCTGGACTAACACCTCTGATATACACACACGCACAGATAAAGACACGTTTTTTATGTTTTTTTTTTTGTTTTTTTTGTGACATATGGGGACATTCCATAGGCGTAATGGTTTTTATACTGTACAAACCATATTTTCTATCCCCTTACACTGTCCCTACCCCTAAACCTACCCATCACAGGAAACATTCTGCATTTTTACTTTTTTTGGGTAAAACTCATCCTGTATGATTTATAAGCATTTTGAAGTGTGGGGACATGGCCAATGTCCTCATATTTCACCCTCTCCTTGTAATACCTATATGTCATACCCATGTCATTATACACATTTTTGTCCTCATATGTCACAAAAACATGCTCAAAACAAAACACACAGACACACAGACACACAGACACACAGACACACACACACACACACACACACACACACACACACACACACACACACACACACACACACACACACACACACACACACACACACACACACACACAAGATTACTTGATTGAGCTTGACAAAGTCATTGAAAAAAAAAACATAATTGGCCATGCTCTTGGGTTACAAAATGGGGAGTGTGTTCTGTCTCCGCCGGTTTCATGGACGCCTGGAAGTTGGAGGGTTATGCAAATGTTTTACTTGGGTTCTGACATTTGAATGTTTTTGAGATACAACTGTTTGCACTATTACAATTTGAATCCAATGCAGCACACTTATTCTGTTAACCAACAGAATAAAACACTATTTGGTTATTGTTACTTATTGCAGTGCACTATTATTTTTTTCATTCCACAAACAAGATTTTCAAAATGTTTACATGGTGGAATTTTTGTGTAAGTGCTTTTTTTGATACTTTTGTTGTTTTTGTTGTTTTCTATGTTAGGATCTCTTGCTTATGATAAACACTCACCTAAAGGATTATGAGGAACACCATACTAATACTGTGTTTGACCCCCTTTCGCCTTCAGAACTGCCTTAATTCTACCTGGCATTGATTCAACAAGGTGCTGAAAGCATTCTTTAGAAATGTTGGCCCATATTGATAGGATAGCATCTTGCAGTTGATGGAGATTTGTGGGATGCACATCCAGGGCACGAAGCTCCCGTTCCACCACATCCCAAAGATGCTCTAATGGGTTGAGATCTGGTGACTGTGGCGGCCATTTTAGTACAGTCAACTCATTGTCATGTTCAAGAAACCATGATTGGAGCTTTGTGACATGGTGCATTATCCTGATGGAAGTAGTCATCAGAGGATGGGTACATGGTGGTCATAAAGGGATGGACATGGTCAGAAACAATGCTCAGGTAGGCCGTGGCATTTAAACGATGCCCAATTGGCACTAAGTGACTCTACCATCTGAATGTCTCAACAGATATCGAGACTCATCAGACCAGGCAACATTTTTCCAGTCTTCAACTGTCTAATTTTTGTGAGCCTGTGCAAATTTTCGCCTCTTTTTCGTATTTGTAGTGTAGATGAGTGGTACCCGGTGGGGTCTTCTGCTGTTGTAGCCCATCCGCCTAAAGGTTGTGCGTGTTGTGGCTTCACAAATGCTTTGCTGCATATCTCGGTTGTAACGAGTGGTTATTTCAGTCAAAGTTGCTCTTCTATCAGCTTGAATCAGTCGGCCCATTCTCCTCTGACCTCTAGCATCAGCAAGGCATTTTCGCCCACAGGACTGCCGCATACTGGATGTTTTTCCCTTTTCACACCATTCTTTGTAAACCCTAGAAATGGTTGTGTGTGTAAATCCCAGAAACTGAGCAGATTGTGAAATACTCAGACCGGCCCGTCTGGCACCAACAACCATGCCACGCTCAAAATTGCTTGTAGTAAATCACCTTTTTTTCACATTCTGACATTCAGTCTGGAGTTCAGGAGATTTTCTTGACCAGGACCACACCCCTAAATGCATTGAAGCAACTGCCATGTGATTGGTTGATTAGAAATTTGCATTAATGAGAAATTGAACAGGTGTTCCTAGTAATCCTTTAGGTGAGTGTATGTGCTTGTTAATAAAGTTGTGATTGATCCTTGTAAACTGATGTGCGTCTGTATTTCTCCTTTATGTCATGAAAAATTCAACAGGTCTTGATTCAATACAATAAAAGATTAGCTAATATATAATAATTGATATAGTTTAGGATTGTTTTTGTTAAATACATCATCCTACTTTGTCATGTCCAGTCAACTATGTTACTTTTGTCAACTATGATACTGGGCTGTCAATTAAGTTACCATTATGTTTTTTAAAAAATATATGTATTTTAATGGTTCCCTAATCTCCAAGTAAATATTTAGAAACTGAGTAGCTGTCAAATATATACCTCAGCATAATTTAATCAAAAAAATTATCATAAATCTAGCAGTTTGGAAAAAAAATATACAGACCGGTTACTTCAGAACTTGAAATTAAGGGTTTTAATTGAACAAAATGTGTATTTTCTAAATTAATAGGGTATTTGAATTGAAAAGGTAGGTAAATAGACACATATTCTTCAAAGAGTAATGATTTTTTTAAATGTCTGCCATTTACTTAAAGTTAAAACGTATTGGTTTTGTCCGTAACATAGTTGACCAAATAATGACTAAACTTTTTGTTTTTAAAACTAAATATCTGAAATAAATTATGCCTGAGCTTGGCAATGAATAAAAACAAAATATTTCAGGGATGATTTATCAGGAAAGATAATAATATTTTGTAAATAAATATATTTTTTCCCAGAATTTTTCAAACTCAAAATCTCCCACAATTATATATTGACCCAGCCATGTTAACTGAGACACTGCCAAAAAGACGAGGGCATCTTTACTGCTGATGTGACAACACATGCTTTTATTGGTGTTGTTACTTTATTGTGCAGATAAAGGGTACAAATGTTACTTGTATTATCAGAAAAGCCCCCAAATGAAGAATAAGGCCATTTAAGGAAATATTATTGTGACAGATGGGTAGAACATTAAAGGGGGGGTGAAATGCTGTTTCATGCATACTGATCTTTTTACACTGTTAAAGACATGGAATCCCATACTAAACATGGACAAAGTTTCAAAAGTTAAGGTGGACGTTTGATGGGAGTATTTCTTTGTCAAAAATACTACTTCCGGTTAGTCATAAGTTTCGGCAAGTTTTTTGCGATCATGCGTCCCCTTTGACGTTAATGGGGGCGGAATTTCCTTGTATGGGCCTTACGGACAATTCTACCGGAAGAGCGTGAGAGAGAGAGAGGGAGAGAGCGAAAGTAACAGGCTACGCCCATCAAAGCGCTGGCTCGTAGGCTGCTGCACAGGTGATGTGCACAATTAACAATGACATCAAAAAGTGCATTTTTGGTTGCCAGACCAAGACAGTCCTGCACAGATTCCCCAAAAACCCCGCGGTAAGGCAACAGTGGATGGAATTTGCTTTTCCGGATCAGCAACTGAGTTGCGCGAATGTTTATATCTGTTCGCTGCATTTCGGTGCCGACTGTTTCATAAACAAGGCCCAGCTTGACGCCGGATTTTCCAATCGCCTAATGCTGAATGATGGAGCAGTCCCAACGATAAAGGTCCCAACGTTAGAACCGCGGGCGGTGAGTTAGACTGCTTCAAATGTCTGTGTTTTTGCCTATGCTCATCAAGTAGCCCAAACGTGATCACGTATAGTTAATTGATCAATGGAGCATGCGATGTGTAGTGCGTGTACATTTGTTTAGCTGGCCACTATATGTGTAACTTTATGTTTGTGTATTGTAAAAGCACTCCAAACAACAATACACAAAGAGTGGGGAAATATGTTGAACTAAATAAGCGCGCTTCTTCATTCAAATGCGCTACTATTCCGTGTCTTTCTATGTAAACACTAACTTAGCCTGCCGTGCAAAACCAGTCCGCTTAATAACGTTACAATTGTCTACACAAACCACGCGTAAACACACACACACACACGTGCACAACTGCACTTCTCACATGTACACCTTCAAAGACAAAAATACGACGATATAATTCAAGTATAAATATGTAAATAACATATTGCAAAAAGTCAAAAGACAAAAGCCGCTAAGCATATTATATAGTTAGTGTATAACTTGTACCACATAGAGACGTCCTGCTCTAGCCGCTTTTGCTGCTGCTCCTGTTCAACTGCAGCCTCTGGGTCTGATTCCGGATCATAGATGTATGGCTGTATCTGATTAAAAGCCATATTTTTATTTTGAATAAAGTTTTTCCCGCTGTTAGGGATGACACAGCTTTACGACGCACTCGACTCAACACAATAGCAGCAGCGCGCACACGTCATTATTTAGCTCCGCTCACACGATACGCCCCCACCCGCTCGGCTTTTTTCGGAAAGACTCGGAACAGCGCATCTTTCTTATATAATTATTAAAAAAATAAAGACTTTTCGGAGATATGCAGGATGCAATGCTACTCTATAGGTACTCAAGATTGACATGACACTGACTGAAACTGAGTGTTTCACCCCCCCTTTAAACACTTCACAAAAAATCTTAAGAAGCCAATATATTGGTTGTTGTGTTTATATAATCAAATATAAGCCATTTATCGTCACTGACCTACAGTTCACAACAATCCATTTAGCAATCAAATCAATCTGGCTTGAAAAGAAAAATATCCTTTTTGTGAATTTTACATATGGGTTAGAGGGCATGATTAACGCATTTACCACTTAAAAAAAAAAAAAAAAAAAAAAAAAAAAAAAAATATTCACACTAGATTAATGATTCAAATTAACAACCCTTACATAAATAGTGATAAATGTCTGGGCTCTAAACCTGTAATGCCGTGTGACACTTAAATAGTAGAGAGGATTAGAGACAGCTCAGTCAGGCCAGAGTCACCGTGACCCCATCACAGACACACACACACACACACACACACACACACACACACACACACACACACACACACACACACACACACACACACACACACACACACACACACACACACACTTTATGCACAGCAGACTAAAGCCAGCACAGCCATTTTTGACCTCTTTTGTCCTCTTCTTACTCCAACTACGCTGACCTCAATATGCCGATGCTAGTATTTTTTGAGAAGTGTGCATATGAGACTAAGAAAGAAAGAGAAATAAAAGATATGAAATTGAATTAAACCTTATAATGTTACCAACTTTGTGTGTTTGTGCATTTGAGAGAAAGAGGACACTGGATCACCGGAAATATCAAAGCTCGGCTGATTCTGTTTTGCATATTCCTGCCTTGCATCCTAAATTTAAACCCTGAGCCTAAACGTCTTTGCAGCCTTTTCCCAGAGATCCTGCCCTGGAGTGGTGCAGATTAAAGCTTAGATTAACCCACGCTAAAGATCAGACAAGCAAATCATTCAATGCCCACAAACAAAAACCCCTCAAGTGTTCATGCCATTAAACCCCATCCAAAGAAATCTTCTGTATTTCTAATGAGAAGAAAAAAAAAAGAATAAAATGTAGACCTTTTTACTGATCTGGTGCCAGCTTCTCTCCCACAACTCAACATATATTGACTGAAAGTCTTGTTTTCAATCTATAAGCAGTGAAATTTTACAAGAAGAAGAACAACAACCACATACAATACTAATATTTTTGACTGTCTTAAAGGTGCACTATGCAACTTTCCGTCCACTAGAGGTCGCCTATTCTAAAAAAAGGCATAGTTTGATGACGCCAAGTGTGAGTGCAGTATCTTGGGACATGTGGTCTTCACCTCACAGCCGGTGGGAAATAGGACTCGGGCAGAAATCATGTCCATGGATGCGGTTATTAACGTTACTGTAGTGTAAAGCAGAGCAGGACAGAGTGTTGTGGAGCTGATCACGGCCGCTAGAGCAATTGTTATACAAACACATGGCTCATGAGTACCGGGACTTTTATTGTGACGGGACGGGACACAGTCGCCGGACACGCGCACTTCCGCTTTTTCCGGTCATGATTATAAGGTAAAGCAGCTCTGTTTATCATATTAAATACATTTAAGTGTGTTTAAAATGATGTTATGACATTACTCTGTGCATTTGCTCGGCGCTGCTGTGACATGTTCACACTGCTAAGAGAAAAGCGCTTCTGCAGAATAAAACCAAGGGTAACGCAGATATGACGCAATTGACAAGCGACTAGCTCAAACGCTATGCTGAAACGTACCGGGTCCTTGGTTAAAATAGCAATTTTCTCACAATTTACAAATAGTTGGAAACATTTGGGATATTGTAAGTACTCAAATTAAACAACATATATAACACTAGCCTAGTGGTTTTTGGATATTTTACTGCAAAAAGACTACATAGTGCAGCTTTAATTTATTTTTAACTCTGGCTGAGATTCTAAATGTGTCCTGCACACAGCTGCTAAATGGCGCTGCTAACTAAAGACCAGTTAAGGCCCCAATATACAGTACAAACAGTAAACTTATTTTCTAATCAGCGTTTAGGGGTAAAAACAACAGAGTTTGACGGTAGCAGAATTGATTATTTTTGCAAGCATAAATGCTAAGTGCACATGGCAGTAATTAAATAACGATTAAAATACTTTTTAAACAACCCACTGAGTAAACAACCCATTTTCTCAAAGAAAAAATAATACTATTTCAATGTCATAGAAAGCAGAGCCCCAGATCACACCTAACTTTTATGTAATCACCACAGACCCAATGTACCAATGTTTACCAGCCAGAGCTAACTTTTCTAGAAATTTCGCTCTGACGTACCTTATTAGCAAGATGTGGGAACGCATTGTTAATTCGTAGCCATGAAATACATGTTTTCCCGCATCATATTCAGAGCTCCGCAGTTTTGAACTCTCAAAATAAACTTTGTTTTGACATGATTTTGGTTGAAATGTTACACCAGTCCTTTCTTGGATTTAGTTTAAAGTATATCGTGCTCTTTGAGGTGCTGAAATCACCCATTCTGCCCGCTGCACAACTTCTAGTAGTCACTGATGTGCTTTTATTAGGGATGTGCAAAATCATTTTTTTTTAACCGACTACCCGGTGGGTTGTCTGAATGACTAATCAACTAGCTGGCGGAGCATTAAAGAGGATGAAGTTAGAGACAGAACTTCTCTGAGAGGGTTTTAGCTTGCTGCTGACAGTCTGATTACTGTTAGGCTGTTAACACGCTAAAGCGCAGCACTCTGTCAGCATGCTAAAACCATCTGAAGTTTGGCCTGCACTACAGTAGGTGGTAGCAGTGAAACTGGTGTCAAACCAAGAATGTTCTTGTGCAGTTCACCCAGAATTTGGCTTGCGGCATGAAGGACTCTGTTACACGTTGAGGAGGAGGACAAGAGGGCGTAGATGCGTTTGACAGGAAGTTCCTTAAACCCACTGTACCATTTCACAGTGCATTTTCTTTCAAACCAAAAGGAATATCTCAAGTCATTCTTTTTTCCCTTCCTCCACAAACAGTTTTTTCCCCTTTGCCACAGGGGTAGAGGAGAGCAAGAGGGGGATGAGAAAGATAGAACGAGAGAGTAAGGAGGATGAAATGACAAAGTAGAGGACAAGAGGAAATGCAGCAGAGGAAACAAATAAAAAGAGAGGGAGATAGCGGATACAATAGGAAGAGGAGGGGGGGTAGAGAAGTGTAAGAGAAAGGGAGAGAAATAAAGAAAGCACACAGAGCAGATAAAGGGTAACAGCCACAATACAGCGGAAGTCTCTGGAACATGTCAGGGGCTGATGGTGAGATGCCCACAAGGACAAAAGGCTATGCAGTACTCAAAATTAAGGATTTTACTAGCTTTTTAGCTTGATTAAAAATGTTCGAAAATGCGTATTTTTGCAATTTTAGTCTGCGCAAAAAGAGGCAGGATTCTGTGTGTGTGATTATCTTTGGATGATTTGTTAAATGAACCGGGCTAATAAGAATCATTCATTTGTGAAAGAGAATGACCCAACACATTTGCACCCTACTCTGTAATCACATGATGGTAAAATTCACAGTTCTTCTGAGATTTTCAACCCCAAATGTGTTTCTCCAGACTGTTACCCTACATCTTACAAACGATAGACCTATTGAGTATAAATCTTTGGCTGATCTCTACTGAAGAGATTACTCATTAATGGTATGGGTGGCTTGTTTTCGCTGAGAGCAGCTCTCTTAAAATAGTCCTGACCACAGAGAAACAACTGGCACACATGCAATAATGTCATTATCAACACAGAAGAAGAAAAAAATGCCTTTCTACTGCTGGATGTGGAACTGCTGGACATTCAAGGAAAATAAATATTCTTTTTCTGTCACTTACACATCTAAACTAGCGATGAGATTCCTAACCAGTGTTTGTGTGTGTCACCAGAGACAGACCAGGCACGGCGCAGACTGCCACAACAACAAATGCACATTCCTTATCAGCCCACATTCTAGCAAAGCCTCGCGAAATTCCAACTAAAGTGGCAACATTTCAAAACTATATCACCATGAGGTCATTGTTTGAAATGCAATTTGTCTTTCTAATATTCAGAAACATGTCTAGCAGGCTCTCTCACACTGATACAATCAGTGAAAAATCATAATTTAACTGAGCCGTTAATCAGAGGTGGACAGTAACTTAGTAAGTACATTTACTTGAGTACTTAAGTACACTTTTTGAGTATCTGTACTTTACTTGAGTATTATTTTTTATGGAGACTTATTACTTGAACTTTACTACATTTGAAAGACAAATATCATACTTTTTACTCCACTATATTTCTTTCAAGGTCCTCGAAGTCAAAAGTTGTTTCTGTAGCAGATTTCAAAGTCAGTGGACTTCATTTTAAAAAAATGAAGCAAGTTGTGTAAATATCAAACTTAAATCAATATCATTATTGACTGACTGATCATTTAACAATGCTAAGTTAAAGATGAATATTTGCTTTGTAAAAAAACAAAAACAAAAAAACCCCACTTTTGTCTCATCCAATTATTATGAATAAATTCATAGAAAATAGGGCTTAGTCAATCCTCTAATGTGATAAAGGCCAAAATCAGCTGGGCAAACCCATAGCAGGCCAGTCAGACTAATAAGCCCACAGACCAAACTAACGCACAGATTTCCTTTCAAAAGAGGATTGTGAGAAAAACAGTCCATCTGATTCTCTAATCCTCATTCAGACGGAGAATGAGCTCTGGGCTCTGTTTTATTTCAGGCCGAGCAGACACAGATGCTCCCAAGGCCTGCGGTAACCGTGCTATTATCAACAGAGCATTGTCTACAACTTCAGATGAGATGCCGAAGGGAATAATGACTAGTACCATTTGACCGGTCTTGTTTGCTCTGCTTCAAGACAGTCGTTAAACCGATCCAGAAATGATTCCTTTGTGATCATTTCAGTTCGGAGCAAAGTGTGTAACTGGTAGACCAGCTTGTTTTTTTTTCTGGTGAAGCTGATTGACCAAGAGTGGTGCTGGTTAAGTAAAGAAGCAAACGGCATTTTAAGAACATTCCAATATACAACACAGCAATTCAGTAGTGTTTGAACTTGGGTACTACTATTTATTTATCCTACCATAACACATTTTTTCACCATTAATGCATTACTGTTCAAAAGTTTTGGTGGTCAGTAAGATTTTTTAAAATATTTTAGCAAAATCTATACATTGAGTCAATTATGCGCAGGGTGCTGTAGAAAACAACTTGCACTGACAAATCTTAAGATGCACACTAGTAATGATTTTTAAGACACGTTTATAAAATATATTTATATGCCCTATTGAACTAAGACCCGATCCAAGTTTAGTGTAAGACCTGTCCTTTAAGTCACAATTCTGACAATTTGTTCTTGCAATTCTGAGTTTATAGCACACAATTGCTAGATATAAAGCACAAATTGTGAGTATTTTCCCCTCAAAACTGGACTTTATATCTCACAATTAAAAAAAAAAGTCAGAATACCATGTCAGAATTGCAAGATATGAAGTCAGAATTGTGAGATATAAAGTCAGAATTGCGAGATATAAAGTCAGAATTGAGAGATATAAAGTCAGAATTGAAAGATATAAAGTCAGAATTGAGAGATATAAAGTCAGAATTGCAAGATATGAAGTCAGAATTGCGAGATATTAAGTCAGAATTGACAGATATAAATTCAGAATTGCGAGATATAAAGTCAGAATTGCGAGATATAAAGTCAGAATTGAAAGATATAAAGTCAGAATTGAGAGATATAAAGTCAGAATTGCGAGATATAAAGTCAGAATTGACAGATATAAAGTCAGAATTGTGAGATATAAAGTCAGAATTGAGAGATATGAGGTCAGAATTGGGAGTTATAAAGTCAAAATTGCAAGATATAAAGTCAGAATTGCAAGATAAAAAGACAGAATTGTGAGATATAAAGTCAGAATGAGATTTATATCACACAATTACTGGCAAAATAAGTCAGATTTGCAAGATGTAAACTCACAATTGTGAGATAAAAAAGGTTGCAATTATCTTTTTAAATGTTTTATTCTGTGGTGGAAAAAAGCTCCCATAGTTTTGAACCTTGATAATAATGCGTTCCACGAGCTGCAAATCTGCATATCAGAATGCTTTCTGAAGGATCATGTGACACTGAAGTCTGGAGTAATGATGCTGAAAAATACAGCTTTGCCATAACAGGACTAAATAACATTTTGAAATAATATGAACTGTTGTTTAATTTGTAATAATATTATTTTGCAACATTGATATATTCATATTTTTAATTAAATAAATCCAGTCTTAATGAGCAATGACAATTAGGGAATTCCTTAAAATAACCATGCCGATCCCAAACTTCTGAACGGCAGTGTAAAAAACAAAACAAAAAACTATTTACATACAAAAAATCCTTTTAACATTACGTAGTAATTTAAATTATCAGTGTGCTTTCTATTTTTGGAAAAACTTCAAACTTCAAAACACAAAAATAAAAAAAAAATGAATACCCTGCATACCTTGCTTTAGGTCACTCTTTGTTATGCAATTGCCAGTGTTCCACATCATCAGAACCCCAATCTAACCAGGAACCAATGCTATGTGAACTTGAGCAAAAGAATAACGAGGTGAATTCCTTTGCTTCTTACTTTACTTTCAAAGGAAATACATTGATGTAAAATTGAACATTACATTTAGTATACATGGACGTTAAATAATAGGCCAGAAACATCACAAGCTTTCACTGACGTAACAGTAAGTAGCTGAGGTAGCTGTGCATTGCCTCAAGAATAGAAGTGCAGCTTCCATTAACTAAAGTTCTACGTAATGCAATCAGGCACTTGCGGTACAGACGGCTCCAATAAGTATAATGGGAGCAATCTGATGATGTCATACGGGCCTTTGTATATCTCACCTGTCTGCTTTGACTGTCAGCTATTCTTTTTCTCCCTTGCAAGCACTGATATTTACTTTAGGGTATGCAAATCAAGTTACCTTCCGCTTTACATAATAACCAATTATCAGGATCATGGAATGATCTGAAAAGTCCTCATTATGAGACTACAGCAATGAAGATCAGCCAGTTCAGAACTGATTTTTTAACAAGCTTTTAGAGTCACAATGGACAGTCCCACCACTTAGCACACAAACACCCAAATTCTATGACACAATTTTTCTATTATAAATTCATGCATAAAAGCACTACTGCAGTCCTCTCTCTTTCACATACCTCGCTGTTTACCCAGATTAAATCAAGCTCAAATTGAGGTTAATACCTAGATAAACATATGCAGTCATTTAAAACAAGGTCAGGACAAGCAGCTCTGACTGGAGCTTCCGTTTTCCCAAATATTACTATAAATCACATAGTCTCACAATGAAATTCCTTAAAAAAAGGTCACTGTTCAGTGATTTGAGTCAGTTTCACAGATCACACTGACCATTAGATTCACATCTCTGTTCCCCAGCAGTTTAAGAGTACACTTTTAGAGCGAACGCTTAGCGTGTGTATACAACAGAATGCATAGCCTTTCAAAATATACTCCATTTGATAGCGTGCAAGAACACAGATAGTGCCTATTGTAGCTATTTCTCTCTAGAAGTTAAGATCGATAAAGAAAATGGTCGCATTAAACAGTTAAAACTAGCTGGTATCTGTTATTCCTCCACACAAGTGCTTGTCAAGGTTGGCGTCTATTGTTTTTGCAGTCACGAGTAGTTGTTTGTTGTGGGCGTTTCGTCTTCCCTGTTTCTTTATCGATCGTAAAACAATGGCCTTGGCCAGTGTTGCCACCTTGTGAAAAAATTAGGTATTGGGATTTTTACTCAAATCTAATGCTCATAGACAAAAGCAATCAATTACTTACACATTACACATCATATACAAACACAAAACGAAACAACATATGCCACCCAAATGAGCATTCAGCATCTTAGCATGAGCGCTAACTACTAAGTGGCCCCAAACATGTTAAATTTGACACGGCAAATAAAATGACACTTCAAACATACATTATGTGCTACACACATATTATGCTGATGATGACATTTACATCAGCATACACATAAAAAATCATTATAAAGTCCAAAACACTCAAATTTATATCACCCATATGAGCAACACGGCTTTAACGTGACATGACTGCTAACTGCTAAGTAGCTTCAACCATTTATGATCTGACAAATAAAATTACACCTCCAACATATACGGTCAAATCAAAATGTAATTAGACACCTTTAACATTTTCTCACATTATTACAGTTAAAGTTAATAGTTGTCGTTGTAGTTTAGAAAATGGTAATATGAACTCAGAGTTAAACTGTGTCAGAACAAATTCATCTTGATAAAGTCAGATAACTTTAATAGAAAGGTGTGTAATGGACCACAATCAGCTGTCAGCTGGAAAATTTAAGCACACAATTAGATAATACCAATTTAAGTCAATAAATTACTGAGCAATGGTTGAATTTGTTCAGTCTGTGGCGTAAAAGATCATATTAGCAATTAAAGAAAAAACACTGCAGCAAAACATGGTCAGGTCAAAGTGTCTGAATAATTTTGGTCCCAAATTTTTTTTATCAATTTTACTGGTAGTACACTGTGTGAAGAATTGTTTTTTTTATTGATTTATTGATTTATTTTGCTATCCTCACTTACATAAATAAACTATTGTTCTATATCTGACTACATTTTGGTTTGACTGTACATTCTAGCTATGAAATTTGTGAATGCAAATAATCATAAATAAAAGAAACCTGGTTCACGTTGTCATTTACTCTCAAGATTTCTCATTCCAGTATGCTATATGATGCGCATATTTTAGGTAAACTATTCCTTTAAGAAAAGATTGTTATTATAGAGCAGGAAACTTTTCCAGAAAGTACTTTTCCACTTTTCCAGCATTTTGATGCCTGTTATTAGCTAGCACTCCAAATATTGGTTATTCCGTCGTGTCTTGAAGAGGCATAGAGATAACAAACAGGTTTGAGCTAAATGGATGAGGGAATTTCTCGCTTTATTGCTCCCCGGTGACAAATGACATGCTCAAGAATTCCAACTTTTTATAGCATTTCATTGCAAAACAAACTGACAACAGCAGCAAGAGTCAAATTACTCTCAGCAGTGATTGCCTTTGGAGCTGAAGCTAATAACATTTCCACCAAATATTTGTGGGAAAGGTAAATGAGCACTGACAGCTAATTTCAGTATCCATAAGGAAAAGTGTTCAAGAATTAGTTCAAACAGAAATGACAAATCTTTAATTTGCTCATCCTCATGTTGTTCCAAACCCATTTGGCATTCTTTCATCTATGGAACACAAATGTAGGAATTGTGTACAGGTAGCTCTTTTCCATGCAATAATTATGAATATGGCCTGGAGCTTTCCAAATTTAAAATGGACTCAAAAGCACCAAAAAAAAAGGGGGGTCCACACTGAACACGGCACCATATTTATAGTCTTCTGAACTCATAAGATAGCTTTGAGTGAACAAGGTGAAATTTCATTACAATAATCTCCTCTACAGATTTGTGTAACGGATTCACAGAGGCAGGATTCAATTGCAAGTAACTCAGTTTATTTAGACAGATAGTGTCACAGAAGTCTAAACTCAGAACACTGAAGAAGTCCGGGTAAGACGGAGCAGTGAGAGAGGCTCCGTTGGCGACACGGGCAGGCTGTGAGCAGTTGTGACTCGGGAGGTCGGTAGAGGTAATCCGGGAAGGGATCCAGCGTTTCACGGAAGGGGGAAACGACAACCAACACGGAGACACAAGGGGAAACATCCAACAACGCTCTGACAAAGACAAGAGAGAAACAGAGAGACTAAATAGGGTGAAGGTGATGAGTTGCAGCTGGTGCAGGTGATCAGCCACAGGTGCGTGATGAGCCAATCCCAGGCTCCGCCCTCACCTACATTCAACACGCACCCAAGAGTGAGACAGGGAATCCATGAACCGTGACAGTACCCCTCCCCCTAGGAGCGTCCCCTGACGCTCCCAGCCGACCTTACCTGTTGATTGTAATCATCAATAAGGGAGTGATCCAGAATGTCCCTAGCAGGAACCCAACTTCTCTCCTCCGGACCGTAACCTTCCCAGTCCACCAAGTACTGGAAACCGCGTCCCCTCCGTCTAGAATCCAGAATGCGATTAACCGAATACGTTGGTTCCCCATCTACGAGTCGCGGCGGTGGGGGAACCGGGACTGGCGGATTAAGGTGGGAGTGAAAAACAGGCTTGATTTTGGATACATGGAAGGCGGGATGAATCCTCCTGTACGCCGGAGGGAGTTTGAGGCGGACTGTCACCGGACTAATGATCTTGGTGACAGTGAACGGGCCGATAAATTTGGGAGCAAGTTTATTAGATACGGAGCGGAGAGGAATGTTCTTGGTAGAAAGCCACACTTTTTGACCCACGACGTAAACGGGAGGCTTAGACCGGTGGCGATCGGCTTTAGCCTTGGTGCGCGCTCCCACCTGGAGCAGAGTCTCACGGGCTCTGGTCCATGTGCGATGACACCTCTGGATAAAGGCGTGAACAGAGGGGACCGCGACCTCGGAATCCAGACTAGGAAAAATAGGTGGCTGGTAACCTACACTACACTCAAATGGCGAAAGGCCCGTAGATGACACTGGTAACGAGTTATGAGCGTACTCAACCATAGAGAGTTGCTGGCTCCAGGATGAAGGATTCTTGGATACCAAACATCGCAACACTCTTTCCAGATCCTGATTGGCTCTCTCTGTCTGACCGTTGCTTTGGGGGTGATAACCCGAAGACAGACTAACCGTGGCTCCTAGTAATTTACAAAACTCCTGCCAAAATTTGGACACAAATTGGGAACCTCTGTCAGAGACCACGTCCATCGGGAGGCCATGTAACCGAAAGACGTGGTCTACTACAGATACCGCTGTCTCCTTGGCTGAGGGTAATTTGGGCAAGGGAATGAAATGTGCTGCCTTCGAGAATCGGTCCACGACGGTCAAAACGACCGTCTTGCCCTGGGAGGGCGGGAGGGCGGTAACAAAATCTAGAGCGATGTGGGACCAGGGTCTCGAAGGAACAGACAACGGCTGAAGTAACCCATGGGGAGGTTGGTTAGATGTCTTACCAACCGCACAGACCGAGCAAGCCAAAACAAAACTGCGAATGTCGCGAGCCATAAGTGGCCACCAAAATCGTTGCTTTATTAAACTGCAAGTGCGGTTTACCCCTGGATGACAAGCAATGTTGGAGCAGTGACCCCATTTGAGGACCTCGGATCTTAACCCCTCCGGAACGAACAAACAACTCGGTGGGCCGCCGGGCGGGGGCGTTACCCCTTCTAAGGCCACTTTGACCTTCGATTCGATCTCCCATGTGAGTGTAGAGATAACTATCTTCTCTGGCAAAATACACTCGGGAGTAACCGGGCGTTCGGAAGCATCAAAAATACGAGATAAAGAGTCGGGTTTGATGTTTTTAGACCCGGGGCGGTACGAGAGAACAAAGTCAAAACGTCCGAAAAAAAGTGCCCACCGAGCCTGCCTGGAGTTGAGTCTTTTAGCAGATCTAATATATTCAAGGTTCTTATGATCCGTCCATACAATAAAAGGTACCCCCGACCCTTCAAGCCAATGACGCCACTCCTCCAACGCTAACTTGACGGCCAACAACTCTCTGTTACCAATGTCATAATTGCGTTCGGCAGGAGAAAGACGATGGGAGAAAAACGCGCACGGGTGCATCTTGTCATCTGAGGGAGAGCGCTGTGAAAGAACCGCTCCTACCCCCACCTCTGACGCGTCGACCTCTACCACGAACTGACGTGTGGAATCAGGGGCGACTAAGATGGGAGCCGAAACAAAGCGGCTTTTCAGTTTGGCAAATACAGCCTCGGCTGTATCGGACCACCTGAACGTCGTTCGGGGAGAGGTCAAGGCAGTCAGAGGTGCGGCTAGTTGGCTGAAATTGCGAATAAAACGCCGATAGAAATTGGCGAACCCCAGAAACCTCTGTAGGGCCTTACGGGAATCTGGACTTGGCCAATCCATCACAGCCTTAACCTTGTCGGGATCCATGCGCATTCCCTCCGATGACACGATGTACCCTAAAAAAGGAACAGACTGTGCATGAAAAGCGCATTTCTCCGCCTTGACAAAAAGCCCATTCTCTAGCAACCTCTGAAGCACTCGTCTGACGTGTCGAACATGTTCCTGGAGAGACGAAGAAAAAATCAAAATGTCATCCAGGTAGACATATATGAATTGGTCGACCATGTCTCTCAACACATCATTGACGAGTGCCTGGAAAACCGCTGGGGAGTTGGAAAGGCCGAAAGGCATGACCAAATATTCAAAATGCCCCCTGGGGGTGTTAAATGCGGTTTTCCATTCATCCCCCTCCCTGATGCGAACCAAATGATAAGCGTTACGTAAGTCCAACTTCGTGAAGACGGATGCTCCCTGTAACCTCTCGAAAGCTGAAGACATCAACGGCAAAGGATAGGTATTCTTTACCGTGATGTTATTCAGCCCTCGGTAATCAATGCAAGGTCGCAGAGAACCATCCTTCTTCCCCACGAAGAAGAACCCCGCCCCCGCTGGAGAAGAGGAAGGGCGGATGAATTTGGAGGCTAGAGAATCAGAAATATATTTCTCCATGGCCTCCCTCTCTGGAATAGAAAGAGAGTATAGTTTGCCCTTAGGCGGAGACTTACCTGGGAGTAAATCTATAGCACAGTCATAGGGACGATGCGGAGGAAGAGAAGCAGCTCGGGACTTACTGAACACTTCCTTCAGGTCAAGGTACTCCGGAGGCACGTTAGACAGATTCACCGTCTCACTCTGAAAAACAGAACGAGACACAGACGAACAAGCAGACACCAAACAAGACTCATAACACTTATCACTCCACGCAGACACAGAGTTTTGTCCCCAGTCAACCCTTGGGTTATGTAACTCCAGCCAAGGGTGACCGAGGACAATGGGAGCCAAAGGGGAGTCCAGGATAAAAAATGAAATGAGTTCAGTGTGGTTGCCAGACGTGATCAGTGTAAGTGGTTCAGTGGTGAATGAAATGTCAGGGAGAACTTGTCCGTTGAGTGCGTTGACAGAGATGGTGTTCTTAAGTGCAATGGTGGGTATTTTGAGTTTGTGTGCAAGGGCAGAGTCAAGAAAGTTACCCTCCGCTCCCGAGTCGAGGAGTGCTGGGCTGGAAAATTCCTGGGCTGCCCACAGCAATCTCACCGGAAGGAGAGTGGAGGATGAGGTCTTTTCCACGGAGATCCCGCCCGACAGTAGCCTTCTCCTTACCGCCGGGCGTGGTCCTCTTACCGGGCAGGAGTCTTGCAGGTGTCCGGTCCCGCCGCAGTAGAGGCAAAGACCACGGGATCTCCGTCTCGCTCTCTCCTCCCGGGAGAGCCGAGCTCGACCCACCTGCATGGGCTCCGGGTCGAAGGTGTAGCTGACCGCATCCGCAGCGTTGGCCTGAGGGCATTCGACACTCTTGTGCTGAAACTCCATCCTGGATCTCAGCCGACTCAGACGAGCGTCCACCCTCAACGCAAGTTCGATCAGTCCGTCAATCTTCTCCGGAAGGTCGATCATGAAAATCTCTTTCTGGATGCGGTCAGCCAGCCCATGCAGGAATATGTCCCACTGTGCTTCCTCGTTCCACTTGCACTCGGCGGCCAGGGTGCGGAACTCGATGGAATAATCCGAGACCGAGCGGTTACCTTGACGGAGCTCTGCGAGTTGACGTGCCGCTTCTCTTCCGGTTACCGCTCGGTCAAACACCCTTCTCATCTCCGCCGCCAGCGTCTGGAACGAGGAGCTGCAAGGATGTTGATTTTCCCACACCGCCGTTCCCCAAAGTGCGGCTCGTCCGGAGAGCAGGGTGAGGACGAATGCCACCTTGGATCTCTCTGTGTTGAAAGTCTGCGGTTGAAGAGCGAAAAACAAGGAACACTTGGTAAGGAAGGCTCTGCAATAATTGCTCTCACCGGCATAACTCTCAGGGGTAGGCAGACGTGGTTCCGGTTGCCGCGATGCGGATGGTGTGTGGGGGATCGGCGGTGGGTCGGGCACAGTGGGACCGACGAGTTGTTGCATCTGTTGGGTCAGCTCGGCCACCCGTGCCACCAAGGTGTGTACTGCTTGTCCTGTGGCAGTTAAGTTCGCCTCCTGCTGGTCCAGTCTCTCGTTGCTGCTGGTCAGTAGGGCGTTGATACTCGCTGAATCCATGGTTGGTCAGAGCGTTCCGTAACGGATTCACAGAGGCAGGATTCAATTGCAAGTAACTCAGTTTATTTAGACAGATAGTGTCACAGAAGTCTAAACTCAGAACACTGAAGAAGTCCGGGTAAGACGGAGCAGTGAGAGAGGCTCCGTTGGCGACACGGGCAGGCTGTGAGCAGTTGTGACTCGGGAGGTCGGTAGAGGTAATCCGGGAAGGGATCCAGCGTTTCACGGAAGGGGGAAACGACAACCAACACGGAGACACAAGGGGAAACATCCAACAACGCTCTGACAAAGACAAGAGAGAAACAGAGAGACTAAATAGGGTGAAGGTGATGAGTTGCAGCTGGTGCAGGTGATCAGCCACAGGTGCGTGATGAGCCAATCCCAGGCTCCGCCCTCACCTACATTCAACACGCACCCAAGAGTGAGACAGGGAATCCATGAACCGTGACAATTTGATCAATGAATCACTGAATTGATTCTTAGTCACTGAATCATTTAACTAAATTAATTCGGGCTCATTAACAAATCTCTCTGACAGCCTTTGTAAACTAGACTGGGTAAACCCAGCCTGATCTGTCTGCGATTTGATTTCGCCCTGCAACTCGGTCTGGAAACCTGTACATTAATTTCTACTGCTTCTGTTAAACTTTTGCGAGAACCAATCACAGACTGGCTTATCCACCTGGCACGCTATTGGCAGGTTTAACATGAGAGCAGCGATAAGTCATTGCGCATTGATCAAGCTTCTTGTGGTCTGATTGGTTGAAGGACTATCCAATTGCAGACCGAGTCATTTGAATAATGCTCGTTTATCATGTCTCTTGTGCAGAAGAAAATACAGAGCAGACTCCCTTAGACCATGTTCAATTTCAAATTGAGCTTGGTCTGGTGATAGCCAGATAATTTATAAACTGGAGTACAGATTAATTTAAAAGATCTGTCACGAATCAGAAATTGCTGAAATCACTCGATTGCACCAATAAAAGCTAGGGCAGATGACAAAATTTTCAGTGAATAACACTTTTACTTTTACTTTGTTCCATACACAGACGTCAAAAAGGGCAAATGTTACAATGTGCAAAAGTATGATATTTTTGTCATTTAAAACAGAATACATTTAAGTTTGTTATATTTATGTCAGAATGTAAATCTTGACGCCATGTTGCTGTGCAGCTCAGTGTATCATACAGGCAAATGAGATATGTCCTCCTTGGTTTGGATTACAGACATTTTGCATGACAATGCCAAAGAGAAAAATTGTCTATTTTGAAGATTAATGTTCAGACACAAAATAGCCAGGATTGTTGATTTCATTCATGGTGCTGTATATGGAGAATAAAATTCACATGTCTAAAAATATTATTTGGGAGCTGATACTGTTTGAATGCCACAACTTGACTTCACTGCCAGAAATCAATTGTGTTTATCGTCAGAATGACAATCGCCCATCAGAGAGGAATCCGGATAATAATTAAGCAAAGTTTAAAGCATGCTGTTTTAGAAATGTTCTTAAATTACAGGTCACAGTGACTTCTACCGTCCTATTGATTTCCTTCCGTAATAGAACTCAAGCCAGCCAGGAGGGGGAGTGACCATCTGTCCGACCGATGCTGCGACTGCTGACACCTCAAAAGGAGGTAAATGGGCTCAGCTTGCCTAAAACACCCTGATGTACGAAGACTGGTCACTTCACTTGATCTGTACCTGAGAGCTTCGAATGCTAATGGTGGCGCTAAAACATTCATTGACCCCCTGATAGATTTTGGCTTAGGTAACCAAAGTTAATTAAGAAAGTTAATTAATGCTGGAAATCACAAAGATAAAAGGTCAGGGAAGCATTATAAAAAGAAAAAAGCTGGAGGAAGATGACATATCTAAAAGACAATGGAGGCCTGCTCAGTATAATGTACTGTGTTCCTACACACACTGTGGAAGTATTTGTGCAGTAGAATTTCCCTCAGGGGTGCTAAGAGCATGGAGAGAAAATGAAGAGAAAGTAAGGTAAAGAAAAAGGGGTAGGAGAGGGCGAGAACTTGGGCTAGCATCATCTTAAGTAGCCAGATTTTTTTTCCTGAGTGGAAGCAAAAAAGTCTGGTTATCATTGAACCTTAATTCTGGAAATAAATGGCCACTGTGTATCAGACCAATCTGTAAGCAAGCAATCTTTCAGCTTTCAGTGTAGACAATGTTTTCCAAATTCATTACAGGCACAGTATGTAAGATTTTTGGATTAAAATGTCCAAAAACTACTAGAACAATGTTATATATTTTGTTGACTTGTGTGCTTACGTTATGCCAAATGTTTCCAAGAATGTTTAAATCCAGATAAATAAGCCATTTTAACCAAGACATGGGCGTCGCTTATCAATGACATCATAACCGTGTTACCCTCCATTTCCTCAATGAAAACACCAAAGATGGTTTAATATATTGTTTTATTAGTCTAAATAAATTCTTTTATTAGTCTGTTTAAATGTCGTTTTCATGATTTACCACAAGTACCATGTTTTACTACCGGCTTTAGAGGTGAACACAACAACTCCCATGATTCCGCAAAATCAAGGTGTCATCAAGCTACACCTTTGTTTTGAAAAATTGACCTCTAGTGGCGAAAATTACATATTGTGCCGTTAATTAGTGGCTTAACTAATAATAGGCAGTGAAAACCCTAAAAATTGTATACTATCGCGGGTCTCTCTGGCCTTGAGAGTACAAAAAAGAACAAAAGTAAAGCAGTTAAGAAATGTCCAAAAACACATAGTGAGAGGAAAAGAGAGAAACTGAGAGAGATTTGGACAAACAACATTTTTTTTTTTATTAAACAGCTTAAAGAACATTGACATTTAAAAAGGTCATTAAAAAAGATTTGTACACTTAAAAATAAAGGTTACAAAAAGGAGTTTTGTAACAACACTGGCGTATAAGAACCATATTGAGCACCCCAAAGAACCTTTCAGTAACCAGTTCTTTAAAGAACAATTTTTTTATTCGTTTGAAGAACATTTTAATAATCTGAAGAATCTTTGTCCACAATAAAGAACCTTTTGTGCAATGGTAAGATTTCATGGATATTAAAGTTTCTTTATGAAACCATCAATAACGAACCTTTATTTTTACAAGTGTGGCAAAACACGATCAGTTATATTAGTTAAAGGTCAGTATACTATTCTTCTAACAATATACTGTAAATATCAGTAAACGTCAGTTTAAAAAATGTACAGTGACATAATATATAATAAATATGCAACCCACTTTGCAAAGACTTTTGTTGACAAATTCTTAACTTTTCTCTACACACAACATGTAATATTCATTCAAATATGTATTAATAATAATAATAATAATAATAATAATAATAATAATAATAATAATAATAATAATAATAATGATAATAATAATAATAATAAAAATAATTCATATTTTAATACAGATCTGGTGCAGAATGAGTCCTCCGTACCCTACAGTGGGATGTTGAATGTTGGGTTAGAGGAAGAAGGTAACTGGAGAAAACAGGAGGAATAGTTTAAATGGAAAAAGAGGAAGATGAACTGATGCAGTGGTCCCACTTTTTATTAAGTGGCTTTAAATACCATGTACTAACATTTAAATTAATCATTTGATACAATTCACTTATTGTTAACATGTTTTTACATTGTACTTACATAAAAAAAAACTTCTTAATAACAGCTGTACTTAATTTCTTTAATTACATCTATAATTATACTGTTTACCTTCCCGCTTACATTTTATTTTAAGGTGTCACTGTTACAGTGTAATTATATACAGTACTGTGTAATATTAATTAACAACATGTGCTTACTATAGGGTAGGATTAAGGTTTGGTTGAGGATTAATTGCATGTAATATATGTTACAAGGACACTGTAAAATAAAGTGTTACCCCCTTCCTTACATCTTAAACCTACCCATACAACCAAACCTGTTTCTGACAGGTTCCCTGTATCCCACCTCAATAGCAGAATTGTTTTTCAATACAATTGAACACAACAAGTACAATGTACTTATTTTTTTAATGCAAGTACAGTAGATAAGGTCATCTAATATAAAGATGAAATCCCTTAAAGCTGTTGGCTGTCACAGTCATACAGAAAAGAAAAACTAGTAAAAAACAAAAAAGGTTTACTATTGCCCTTTAAAAGTCTTCAGATAAACGCCACAACAAAACTGGTCAGATAAAAAATAGCACATTTTTGAATGGTAAAGCACTTGGAGAAATAACTTTTTTTCATTTCACAAACTGAATTCTGAAGAATATAAATCCAAACAAAAGTGTCAAAAAAGTTAAGTTCTAAAACGCTTTGTGTATGCTTCTTGCAATCTATCATAAATTGTGAATTGTTTGTGTTACTTAAGTTTTATCTCGCAGCATCACTGGTTTTATACTTCTGGAGCGCTGCAGGCAGTTGCTCGCATCGTCTCCAAACTCAAAGGAGCGGCTGTTTGCAAACGAGAAGATCAGAGATGTGGCTTTTTGCTCGGCATCTCAGAAAAACACATTCAGAATACCACAGTCTTCCTCTCAGAAAATGCTAATTACTTCTAGCAATGCAGACTTTTAAAAAGCAACTGTGTCTCCAGGTAAGACGCTGCCCTTTTGCACTGATCCGCATGCTTTTCTCAAATTCTCCAAACCATATGCCTCTCAGAAGACCAATCTCAACTGACAGCAACACGAGCTGCTGCTCATGTAATGCTTTGGTGGCTACATTTGTGCCGCAAGCAAAGCCAAATAACCTTTTTAATGGACTTTTTCCATTAAGAACCTCTGCAAATATCAAGATAAACAGAAAAATTAGGAATACTGATATCTAAATGCATTTAAGGATGTTGAACAAAAATGCAATGCTGGATGACAATGCTCAAAATGACTTTGAAAGTGGAAATAAATAACAATGTTATCGTCATCTGACCTGATTTGACTAGAAGTACTCACTTGAAGTACAACGTGTTGATTGGAACAACATTCAGATTTGAGGGACAAGTTTACAGATTCTGTCAAATTTAGCCTTACGACAAGGGTTAGATGCTTCTACATGTTATATCATTTCCCTCTGATGTTAGGGATTAGTTATTATGGGTAGGGTTAGGTTTGGGGTTCGAAAATAGAATTAGTGTGTCCCAAATCGTAGTACGTTAAAAAAAAGTATTCCAAAGATTCCCGGATGCGGTCAGAATTCGAAGTGCGGATCGATGCGCACTCTAACGGCCGATATTGCCCACAACCCATTGCAAATTGGATGAGGATTCGATTAGAACTACAAACGTGGATAAAAAGTGTTTAAAAAAACTACAAACAGACGGATGTGCGAGTCCAACGGTTAAGTAGAGAGGTTTAGATAAAGGGGTTTGAGTGACCAACTATCACTATTTAAGAGATATTTATTCAGTGTTTTCCACATTATATTTCACCTGCAGCAGCATTGTGAACTATTGTAATGACACGTTTGGTCATTAACTTTTTAAAACATCATTATATTTAAACTGCAAACACATGAGGAGATTCTCTGCATTAAAGACGCACTAATGGCAGATCAATTTCTCTCTGATACGTTAGGAAAATAAACTGAATGTAGAGGATTTGAACTGTGACGAATCTGAAGATGATTGACAGCAGTTTAAACGATGATGAGATGCACGTAACTAAGCGACAGAGTCCGTTAAAGATGACGAATGAGTGTGTCCCAAAGCTTGCATACTCTTTTGCTACATACTCAAAAGTATGTACTTTTTCTTCACAAAAAGACTACATACTTTTAGGACGTAGTATAAGTAGGCGAATTGGAACACAGCAACAGTCTTAACATTGTGGCTACATTTATGCAACTAGCCCCTGCATTTTTATCAAATAATGAGAAACTAATCAAGATCAGTACAAAGTAGGGCTGGGCGATATGGCCAAAATTTCATATCCTGATATAGCTCATTTGATATCCCGATAACGATATACATAACGATATAGCAATTTTTCTGTTAATTCAGTTTATGAATAGTCTATACAAAATTGCAATGTGGAAATGCAGTTTGAAATGATATACAAAACAAATAAAGGTAGTATGGACTACATTTTTATTTTATTTAGAACCTTTTTTTAAAGCAAGACTGTTGGTAAAGTTAACACCTGCCTAGGGATGTTAACCGATGACCGTTGACCGATGGTTGACCGTATCAACGTTAACCGATCAAAGTTGTCGGTTAAAATAAATAAAAAAGTGATCTCTAAATTAGGCTATTATACAGTGGACTAAACGCTACTACAGTTGGCCGTCTCATTCCAAAATCATTTTGTGTGATTGAACATCCCTCGCACTCAATTTTTCATAACTCGCCTGTTTGTACTTAATAAACCAATAAAAACAGTCTGCACGAGGTCACAGCGTTTGGGTTTGCGCGCTCACAAGGTTTGCAAAAAGTAAACACTCGAGGTTAGAGCCGGGGCAGACGACAGTATGAAGCGTGCATTTCGCTTAAGATGGGCTTACATTTGAAAATATATTACATCTTCATTTCAGCGGTAACACATAAGGTGTTGATCGTCTTTCTTTATTATTGTTAGCACTACCTCGAACTAAAGCGGTGTGTCTTCGGAGCTGTCATTTTCTTAAATGAGCCGCGGCAATGATTCAAATGAGCTTCTAACGCTGGTCAAACGCCTTTATTTACAACGCGATCACCTTGTACCCAAACCATTTCGAAACTAATGAGCCATTTGTCCTCAGATTACAAACAAGCTCCTCTGCGGCGCGTTTGCGGGACTCGTGTTTCGCGCTGTGGGGGATTTTAAAAAAGTGACGTGAGTGGAAGGGAGACGGCAGCGCTTGGACAGTGCGTGTGTGTGTGTGAGAGAGAGTGAGAGAGAGAGACAGAGGGAGCGCAGCTCGCGGCTGTTATTTCAAATAGCGCAGCATATTTTAAACTAATCGGTTAACCGGTTTCAACCGGCTAATGAGGCTCGGTGGTCGGTCAAGAAAATGTTTAGTTTTCGCCATCCCAACACCTGCCATTAAAATATTTCAATAAATGGCTATATGGTGTGCCAAGCGTAAAAGCCCGTAGCAGCGTCTGTGTCTGAAGTTTGCTTTGAGCGCTTATGCCACCACTCTGGCATAATTACTCGGAGAATTACCCTGGTCTGAACGCGTCTACTACCGTCTTCCTCCATGTTTGTTTATGTATTGCAGCGTGCATGGGCATGCCGTGGCGTGAGGTGCATCTTGACGTAAAATTCTGCCGTAAACGCCTTATCGTGGCATAAGCGATAGAGCCTTATATAAAACGATAGACATTTTCTATCGTCCAGACGATATATTTCGTCATATCGCCCAGCCCTAGTACAAAGAACAACTTCTGCATGGAACCTGATGACTAACTTCCACGAACAAAAGCTACAACTTCATCCCAGTAGACATCTGAGAATACACTTACATAAAGCACATTAACATTGATGTAAATAGGTGTTTCAAGTCTTTCCACATTAGTCACATTAGCCAGATTACAATGCATAAGGTCATGGGTTCAGCATGTCAGCAAAGAATAAGTGGGAGTATTCATGAAATCTGTATATGATCTGTGGCGCATGCACAAAATATAATTCCTCATAAAGATATCCTTAGATCACAAAAAACAAGCCTCATTTCAACTTCATAGCTGTACTTGTTCTTTCAGTCATCATTTATGCATCATTGGAAAAGCACTCAAAACTTTTAACTGTGATAATGAAAGTTTCAAAGGTAATTTTACCTCTTTATTTAGAGGCTTATGTCAGTCTGAAAACCACTTTATGGGCACATTTATAAGCAGATTCACAAACGGAAAAGCAATTAACTTAATGAATTATTCTGAAACTGCAAAGAAATGCTGATGATTAAATCTAAACAAATGTTTACTCTTTAAAATCTGTTTGAAATAAACACACACACACACACACACACACACACACACACACACACACACACACACACACACGCATGAACGCGCAAACACAAAAACAGGTCTGGAAAGCTTTTTTCCACTAATAAATGTGTGAAGGACATATACTCAGTCCCCCTAGAAGGTATCTGGACACTATTTGGTCCAGAATTACTAACAGCTTGTGCCAGTAAAAACCCTCTTTTGGCATTACAAACACTACTGGAAGAATTGACTAAAGTCATGCAGTGAAAAATTGGCTCTAAAAAAGGCGTGGACATGGTTATTTTTGCGGCTGAGCTAATTTCATATGCATTTGTAGGAGTTTCCCTTTCAGATGCAACATTTATGGGAGGACAGTATTTAAATGTATCATATGAGGTGATTTATTAAAGTTTGTTAACGTCAATTTAGTGATGTTTGAGCCATTATTTAGTGCCCCTAAAAAACCAGACACAAATTTGCACTGCTCTTGGTAGATTGTGTTGGTCATTATGATCCGGGCGTGCCTGTGTTCTTTAATCAGTAGATCATGCACAGAACTTTCCACTCACATTGAGTTTTTTTGACGTGGAATTTACACTCTCACGCTAATTTGCTGTGCTGGCCCTTAGACTACTGTTCAAAATGATGCTGTCGGTAAGAATTGTAATGTTTATGAAAGAATTATCTTAGGCTCACTAAGGCTGAATGATCAAAAATGCAGTAATATTGTGTCAGGCAATTCACTATCATCAAAAATGATTGATTGACTATTAGCATATAGTTGTTACGGTACAGAAGCTGCGGAGACAGAGATGGTAAGGGACAAGTTTAATAAATGAGCAACCAGGAGAATTCAGTGACTTGACTGGAAGTGTAGTGCAGATCGATGGTCTTTGGAGAAGATGAGGCAGGTAGAGATCAACAGGTGGTGGAGATTTCGAGGGAAGGAACACTGGAGCACAATGGACACACACACACGAGACGAAGGAGTACGAAGGAGACTGGATGAAGACACTGGAAATGGGTAACTTGCTTCGAGGGTGTCCTTAGGTAAGCAGCAGGGAAATAGTACCTATTGCGAACGAGACCGGACAGTGACTGAGAGTGTGTGTGTGTGTCTTTTGTGCTGGTGGTGATTGGCTGCAGGTGAGGGTGATAAGTACTCTGGTAAGGGTGTGTGTTGTGAAACTGTGACGTGAGAGCCTGGTGTGTCTGTGACATTATGTGTGGCCATCGGACACGGGCTGTTATGAAGTCTACCTCCAGGTGTGACCACGGGCGGTTAGGAACAGGCAGAGGAAGGAGCTTACTGGCAGGGAGGTGTCAGGGACTCTTGGAGATGGCGCACTCCCGACACCCTCTCACGTACCTTCTCACGTCCGCCACCATGTTAAGCCACCAGAAGCGATGGTGTAGCAGCAAGAGGGTTTCATTGACCCCTGGGTGGCCAGTGCCCAATGATGAGTGAGCAGAGTGAATGAGTGGAGTGCGGCGTGCCTGTGGGATGTACTGTGACCCTGGTGGACAACCCGGCGGAGTGTTGGTGGAGACATTGGAGGAGGGCAGGGTCTCCTCAGACCAGATGATGGGACTGACAAACAGTTTTTCCGGTAGAATCGGTTCAGACCTATTTGGGCGTTCTTCTGCAGCATGGAGGCGCGAGAGGACATCTGCCTTTATATTCTTGGACCTCGGACAATAGAAAATGGAAAAGTTAAACCTTGTGAAGAAGAGAGCCCATCGGGCCTGACGCGGGTTCAAACATTTGGCCTCTCTGAGGTATTCGATGTTCTTGTGGTCAGTCAGGACTGTGAACGGATGTTGGGATCCCTCCAACCACTGCCTCCACTCTTCCAGGGCGAGCTTGATCGGTTCCCGATATCATAATTTACTTCCGGGAGAAGAACTTCTGGGAGAAGAAGTTCTTCAATGCGCATTGAAGGTGCGTTGGACTTCTGGGAGAAGAAGGCGCAATGATGGAGCCGACTCGGCGTCCCCTGCTGTTGGGACAGCACCGCTCCCGCTCCAGTGGTGGAAGCATCGACCTCGACGACGAACGGCTTGGTTGGATCAGGATGAACTAGGAGGGGAGCGGTGGTGAAGGCCTCCTTGAGCTCTTGAAATGCCTTTGTGGCCGCGGATTTCCAGGACAGAGACTTGGGCTTACTGCGCAGGAGATGGGTGAGTGGACTGGAGATGATGCTGTAGTTCTGGATGAAACGTCGGTAGAAGTTTGCAAACCCAAGGAATCTCTGTAACTCTTTTATGGTGGAAGGAATGGGCCAGGACCAGATGGCATCCACCTTCCTCTAGTCCATCCGGGTTGCCACTGCGGTTGATGTTATAACCAAGGAACTGCACTGAGGGCTGATGGAAGGAGCACTTCTCCACTTTTAGATAGAGCTTGAACTCCCTCAGGCGTTTCAGGACCTCCGCAACGTGGTGGCGATGGTCGGCCATGCTCCTCGTGGATGAAATCTTGGAATACGGAGGGGGCATTGGCCAATCCATATGGCATGACCAGATATTCATAATGGCCTGTTGGTGTCACGAAGGTGGTCTTCCATTCGTCCCCCTCACGTATTCTGATGAGGTTATACGCGCTGCGGAGGTCCAACTTGGTGAAGACAGTGGCACTACAGAGATGTTCCAGCGCAGTACTGAAGGCTCGTGACCTGGTCCTGGTGTTCTTCTAGACACGACTGCATACGAGTGGCGAAACGGATGGAAAGCTGGATGAATTGTTCGAGCCTGATGGTATCCTTGTATGCAGCGAGATGCAAACGCACACAGGGATCCAATCCCTGACGATAGGTGGTCAACAGCAACTGCTCGTTCCATCCGCTAGCAGCGGGCAGGCTCCGAAACTGCAGGGCATACTCATGAACAGACATTTTATTTTGTTTCAAATTATATAATTTCTCACCGATCGATGCATCCCAGGCAGGCTTTCCAAACACGTCCTTGACGTGGTCAACGAAACTGGACTTGGACTGTAAGATCGGGTTGTTCTGTGCATACAAGGTTTCCGCCCAACGTAAGGCCTTGCCATTTAATTGAGAAACGATAAACGCTACCTGTGATCGATCTTCGGGATAAAGCTGTGGTTGCATCTCTAGGACCAGTGAGCACTGTAGTAGGAATCCGTTGCAGTCCTCCGCCGAACCAGAGAAGGGCGCTGGCTTGGCCATGGGACTGGCGTACTGGGGTGCCGAGGAAGTGGTGCTGGTGGATGCGGAAGTGAGTGCGGGTGTCGGTGATGGTGTGGCGGAGGATAGTTCTCGACGCACAGCATCCACCAGTTCTTGGAAGGGGTCTGAATGGCTCATCCTGGTGCTCGCGCTTGTGGTCCGGTCTTCTGTTACAGTACAGAAGCAACGGAGACAGAGATGGTAAGTGGCAAGTTTATTAAATGAGCAACCAGGAGAATTCAGTGACTTGACTGGAAGTGTAGTGCAGATCAGTGGTCCTTTGAGAAGATGAGGCAGGTAGAGATCAACAGGCGGTGGAGACTTCGAGGGAAGGAACACTGGAGCACACTGGACACACACACACGATACGAAGGAGTACGAAGGAGACTGGATGAAGACACTGGAGACAGGTAACTTGCTTCGAGGGAGTCCTTAGGTAAGCAGCAGAAATAGTACCTATTGCGAACGAGACCGGACAGTGACTGAGAGTGTGTGTGTGTCTTTTGTGCTGGTGGTGATTGTGGTGGTGATTGGCTGCAGGTGAGGGTGATTAGTACTCTGGTGAAGGTGTGCATTGTGAAACTGTGCCGTGAGAGCCTGGCGTGTCTGTGACAATAGTTTGGATTGGCTGTATATTCCCATCCATACAGCTTTCATGGATAAGAGCAGGGAGAGCAACAATAACCAGTGTTGGGGAAAGTTTCTTTGAAAAGTAATGCATTACAATATATGCATACGCATATATATATGCATAGTAATGCATACTCTCTTAAAAGTAACTAAATACATTAGTTAGTTACTTTTTAAAGAACTATTCGGACTGGATTAGATTAACATGGGCACGTGGGGGTAAAGTAATTATTACCAGAGGTTCCCTGTGATTTTAGTCCCGACTAAATGTGCCATCTTGGTAATCATTACGAACAACAGTGAATATTACCGAGACTTTTACCTTCAGTAAAAAGGTCCGGAAAAATGACCTTGGGTAATACTAATCCCGTTCGAATAGACCCACTGTAAAAATGTATGGTAAAATTCCATCATTTCCAGTTTAAAAGTTTTTTAAAAAGTGCATTTTGCGAGCATGGAGGCGCTTGAAGCATTCGTTATAGGTGTTGGGACAACTCTGTGTCAAACGTCCAGTATTTTCCGCATATCATGAAGAAGATCAAAAGCAGAGGCACAACACTTATTTTAGCTCTAGATAAGTGTCTATTACCAACATAACTGTTTATTAAAACACACATATATAGCCTGAGACGGAGTTCAGACTGGCGCTCATGTTGTGTTTGCTCAAGTGATAACAGCAGTGTCATACGCACATGACGACACAGAGGATACCGTTGTGCGTAAAGCGAGTTACTCCTCCCACTTCTGCAAGTTTTACTGAGATGTCTTATCCCGTGCGAATTGGCCATTAATATTACAGACGTCCTGAGGTAAAATGACTTTACCCCCACGTCCCCATGTTAAACTAATCCCGTCTGAATAGGGCTTAAGAAAAGTAATGCACTACATCCATTATGGAGAATGGAAGAATAGAAACTAAATTTAAAACTTACTTCACCAATAAAAACAATATGCAGATTTTGCATTTGACTGACACTGAATCTTTTTTTTTTGTGCAAGTGAGATGAGTAAACACATGCTCATATTTAGTCTAGTCTTGACTAAAATTAACCATCATGTTTACACACAGTGTCTCTGCACTTGATCACGATTTCTCTCAACATGGGGACAGGAGAGCTGTCAGTCAAATATATTTTGAAAAAGTAACTTGATTACGTAACTTAAGTTATATACTTATAATGCGTTACCCCCAGCACTGGCAGAAACCCCCTTAGGGTAAACAGAACAGAACCAACATAATGTATTGCAGATATCATTAATGTCAATATTTACTACAACATAACTTGGGAATTTAGTCTGATTCAAGGGAATCAGAATGTCAAATCCTGATTGACGATAGGAGCTGGGGATGAAAGAGGGTAATTAGCTCAGGAGAAACACAATGGAAGGAGCCTAATATGTATGCTGTAATAGGTATTGAATTCCTATTGGTAGATGTGATCAGCTGAGTCAGCTGATGCAAGCTTGACTAACGTGACCTGCCAGAAATAACGCAATGCTTGATTATTATTACATTTTAAAAGAATTGTTTTCATTTTAATATACTTTAATACTTAAAGGAAGTGTATGTAAGATTGTGATCAAAATTGGTACTGCAATCACTTTCAAAAGACTGTAGAGCTCCCCCTCCTCCCTGACTCGAGGTTGCTAGATAGGCTGCAGGAACGTTTGTATCTGCAGCTGTGGTAACTAGAGCAGAGCTGGCAACCCAGATGCCGAAACACTACTGACTTCTTGATTGGTCAATATATGGAGGGCGGAGCTTACACAAAACACAACATTAACATCAACATCAGTTGAGGGCTGCAACAACAACTTTTAAATGACTATACTACTGGACTACTGTTGTCAGTGATATAAGTATTTGAAATTAACATGATTTTTTAATGTCTAGTGACATATCAGGGCCATTTTATGATTCATTGGAATACATTTCTTACATACAGTTCCTTTAAATGCAATGTATTGGTGTGGTAACCCTTGTGAAAAAAAAGTGCACTTTAGTGTACTTTTATAAAGTGTACTTATTACACAGATAATATACTTATACTAAATACACTTAATTGTGCAATTAAATGCAATGTTTTCGGTGTACTTAACACACATTATATGTAATTGATTTCAAATTTATCACAAATTAAGTTGAAATAAAATACAATAAGTTGCAATTAAGAGTGATTTTTTGGAACAACTTAAGTGGTACTTAAATACAACTTTATATGTACTTTCATAATCGCTTCTAGTGTATTAAAATTGTAATTAAAGTGCACTGCTCAATGTACTGACAAGCAATTAATGTGAACTAAAACATACTTTAATGTCAGCTAAATATACACTTAAGTGTGAATTAAATGCAATGTTTTCGGTGTACTTAACACACATTATATGTAATTGATTTCAAATTTATCACATATTAAGTTGAAATAAAATACAATAAGTTGCAATTAAGAGTGATTTTTTGGAACAACTTAAGTGGTACTTAAATACAACTTTATATGTACTTTCATAATCGCTTCTAGTGTATTAAAATTGTAATTAAAGTGCACTGCTCAATGTACTGACAAGCAATTAATGTGAACTAAAACATACTTTAATGTCAGCTAAATATACACTTAAGTGTGAATTAAATGCAATGTTTTCGGTGTACTTAACACACATTATATGTAATTGATTTCAAATTTATCATATATTAAGTTGAAATAAAATACAATAAGTTGCAATTAAGAGTGATTTTTTGGAACAACTTAAGTGGTACTTAAATACAACTTTATATGTACTTTCATAATCGCTTCTAGTGTATTAAAATTGTAATTAAAGTGCACTGCTCAATGTACTGACATCCATTCTACTGTCTTAAAATCAAGCAATTAATATGAACTAAAATATACCTTAACGTAATTTACATGTACACTCTAATATAATGAAATACATTCATAATTACATTTTTCAAATAATACAGCTGCAATTTCGTATAATAAACACATCCAAATTTAAATCCTCTACATTTATTGACAAAACAATCTGTAAAACAAATATACAAAAAAAACTTTTTTTTGATGCCCAAGAAAAACCCAAAAAACTATTTACACAAACACAAATTCATTTAGAAAGAGTCTGGAGGACAATGAGGATTATATGCAATTATATGTAATTATATGCATTATTATATATCTCCCTCATTCAAAGGTACCTAAATCTACCCATCACAGAAAAGTACCTCACACAACAGATGAATAAATACAAACAAATGGAAAGAAAAGAATCGTTTCATGTACAACACTAAGATTCAAAACTTTGGGTAACGTTAACTTAGTTAACTACTTAATTTAACATGAACCTAGAATGAATAATAATATAAACATTTATTTATCTTAGTTAATGTTAATTTCAACATTTACTAATTAGGGGTGTAACGGCACATGTATTCATACCAAACCGGTTCGGTAAAGGATTTCCGGTACAGTGCACGTGTGTACCGAGCGGTACGAATGCAATCTTTAACAGTTAACAGATGGCTTGTTTAATGAGTGGAACACACTTCAATACAAGTTTCCATAAGAACATATGTATTCTGTCAATTTTATCATTAAATTCAAGTGATGCCATATTGATGCTCTTTAATGTGACATGACAGATCACTGTAAAGACACATCAGTTCAAGCAGCAACGCGGCACGAGTGAATGTGATCACCTTGTCATAGTCAAAGAATAAACATGAATTAACATCAGAAGGTATGTTAAGGATACATTACAACTTACTAAAATGTATCACATTGTGTAATCGTTCAGTGTTTCAACAGCAGAAAGATGTCGATAAAACACGAGAGAGATGAACTCTTTCACTAAATGTATGCATTATATTAGCCTATATATTCATCATATTCTACTTAACCTGAAAAAAATCTAACCTATAATTAGATTTATAAGTTAATGCAAAAACGGTCTTATGAGAAGTTTACACGTTTGCATACAATGCGAGTGCAAGTAAGGCCTCCCTATATAGTCTACACTATACAGCATTCTTTGTCGTTTGATTAAACAGAAACAACAAGGCAATTATATATTACATTCTGAATCAAATTATAATCTTTGTGTGCCCTTTGTTAGAGTTAAGCTTGGTAAAACGTCCTTCAAATATGTCGCAGCCTCAGATTGGAATTTGCTCCAGACTGAGTTGAAGCTAAAAGATCTGGTGACATTTAGTCATTTTTAAATTTTACTACATCATTTTGAGAGTAAATTAATGGTGTGTAATTGTTTTTGACTGGTTGTATGTTTTATGTTTTTTATGTGACTTTTTATGTATAACTGTACATGCAAACACAGCTGCCTATCTTGGCCAGGACAGGACATTTTAATCTCAGTGAGTTTTTCTCCTGGTTAAATAAAGGTAATAATAATAATAATTAGTAGAGATATTTTTTATATTATATTTTTAATTCTTTAAGAAACCTTTAGTTTAAGACAATTACAATTTGTTCAGTAAACCAATAAAAAAAAGAAAGCATTTTTATATTTAGTGTTCCTCCCCGAACTGTCAGCTTTGTGTACTGTTACACCCCTATTATTAATGCAATCTTAAAATCAAAAGGTGTATATGTTAATTATTTAATGCATTGTTAACTTGCATGAACAATGACTATAAATTTAATTAACTAGCTTTGAACTATAATTTATTAAGCAAGGTCAACAACTATTAATAAACACTGTAAAAAATAAAATAAAATAAATAAATAAAAAGAAATCACTGTTAGATCATGTTGGTCAATTCATTAAATAACGTTAACAAATTAGATCTTATTGTAAAGTGTTACTGAACTTATAAGCTCTTAAACCTTTACTAGCACCAAAATTAGGACCAAAAGGTTTATTCTAAAATCTTATTCCAGCATTACAGTGAATGAAAAAAAAAAAAAAAAAAACTGAAGAACTCCAAAGGCACACAAAATTGTTTGTCACCAACTATTTTCGAGTTGTTTGGAAAGTGCTGTTTATGTCAGTGTCCCAGAAGCTCTCCATCAGTAGGAAACTGGCGCACCATCTCTCCACAGTAGATGTGAATGGACATGTTCCAAAGAGGCAGGAAAGCAAAAATATATATACCTTGAGGAAAGAAAAAGAAAACGCAAAGAAAAAAATTGTTTATAAAACAGATCTATCCATTATTATAATTGGCTCAATTAAATTAAAACGATAGATGTACAGTACATATATTCACACAGCAGTATCTGTATGAAAAAAAGAAGAAAAAAAAGAAATAGCCATAAGAGGGATCATAAAAATGAGCATGTTGTCTCTTTTTTATCTAGTACTGCCCTGATGAAGCAGTTTATTCTGCATGGTGTGTGTAAGCTTTTGACCACAACTGCATCCCCTATGTGATGAATTACCTCAGTCGTCAGGGTAGAATGACTGGAGAGGTTCCTTCACGTATCCCACTGAGCACATCATCTTCACTGACACTGGACTTTAAAAATAGAGAACATTTTAATAATGGTTTTTATTCCTACTTTACAGGGAATTAAACATAACTTAAATATAGATAAATAACCCAAGACCAATGTAAATTGAGAAAAGTATTCTTGCATTTTTCCTCATCTTGCCTTGCAAGTTTCAGCTTACCTCACACCATCTCCATGAAGGATGTTCCTGCATTTACCACGCCTGGCACAGCAATGCTGCGGCTCCATTGCTTTGGGTGTGTGGCCTGTAAAATATATAATGATTAGGGGATCTGGAAATGCACAAGTGGGAATGTATTACTTACAAATGGACAAGATGCAAAGCATTTAAAAGCTAAAGACTTGATAGCAATGTTTTAGCTTGTGTCATGGCTGGGCATAAATTCATAATTAACATTAACTGGACCTCATCAAGATGGCTCTGTGATTCCACACAGCTTGCACTGGATCTCCAATAACACATCTGTATTGATCCTACAAAATAAAAAATAAAATAAAATAAGCACAAAATATTAAAAACACTTTAACATCTTACTCTCCAAATGCAAAAAGAAAAGAACATATTAAAATCATTATTTCATTACTGGTTGTTGTTATACGTTAAGTTAATATATGGAATAAATGTATATAACGTTAAATGTCTTCTGTCCATTTAAAAAGTAGGAGTTCGATTAAAATATTGTATGTACGTTACAGCAGGCAAATTCATTGAACATGCCCACACCGGCGATCACATTCCGATTTAAGAAATTATTATAATGCAATCTTAGATAACAAGTTACATGAATATGAATAATACAATAAATACATAGGAAACATGATTAACGTTAATTCACCTCCCGAGTCCATAGTGCGTCGATCCTATCTGCGATTAAACTAAATAACTACACCGTAATAGAGAGCTACCATGTTACGGTGAAAATGTAAAATCAAGAGAGCTTATATCAAGATATACTTACTTGACTCGTTATTTGTAGCATATAACGTCTCATCTGTAATGATCCAAACGGTTCGCTCCTCTGTTGTCTGTTCTCTTCAGCTTCATTTTCCTCACGCATCGCGATGACGCAATAATGGCGGACCGCGCATTTTTCAAAATCATGACGTAGTATTTTTGGCGCATGCGCATTGAAATATTAAGTATAAATATAAAATAAGATATTTCGTGCATTAAATGTTGATTATAAATCACTTATTAATTATCCATTTCTGTTCAGGTTGTTCTAACACACTGTGTAGTTGGACTGTATTTCAGAGAACTTGACTCATTCACCTAACTAAAAGTCAATCATGTTTAGAGTCTGATTAAAATTAAATGTAGCCTATTTTAACTGAATTGTAACGCAAATTAATTTGGTTTAGATTTGTTCAACTTTTTCTTGCAATTAATGCAATTAAATGTGTGTTTAATCGCCATACAACAACATAATATTGAAAGTAGGTTATTCTGTACACAGATGTAAAGTAGCCTACAGTACATTAGACAACTCCTCTCATAAAGATTGACAATGTCAAATTATGTAGAAAACTGACACTTGGAGATGAGTTCATAGGAGCTAGTTATAACATTTCAACAGTATGTTGTACTGGAGTGTAAGCGAGTGAAATTTTGAAGAAAAATACATTAACCAATGTAAATTTGGACAACTAATTTTTTTTTTAAAAAGCATTTATTTTCCAAGTGCTTTGTCATTAGTAAAATAAGTGTACTTTATGAAACAAACTCATAATTAAAATGGTTTAAGTAAATTTAGGTGTAGACATTATTACAAGGTGCATTTTTAAAAAGCGCACTTAAGTGTGTTTATAAATATTGTCATACAAGTGTACTTTCTTTAAGTGAAAATTAACTAGATATTATTACAAAGCGCACTTATTAAAAGTGCACTAAAGTGGGTTTATAAATATTGTCATGAAAGTGTACTTTTTTAAAGTACAAATTAATTATATATTATTACAAAGTACACTTATTATAAGTGTACTAAAGTGTGTTTATAAATATTGTCATGAAAGTGTACTTTTTTAAAGTACAAATTAATTAGATATTATTACAAAGTACACTTATTATAAGTGTACTAAAGTGTGTTTATAGATATTGTCATGAAAGTGTACATTTTTAAAGTACAAATTAATTATATATTATTACAAAGTACACTTATTATAAGTGTACTAAAGTGTGTTTATAAATATTGTCATGAAAGTGTACATTTTTAAAGTACAAATTAATTATATATTATTACAAAGTACACTTATTATAAGTGTACTAAAGTGTGTTTATAAATATTGTCATGAAAGTGTACTTTTTTAAAGTACAAATTAATTATATATTATTACAAAGTACACTTATTAAAAGTGCACTAAAGTGTGTTTATAGATATTGTCATGAAAGTGTACTTTTTTAAAGTACAAATTAATTATATATTATTACAAAGTACACTCATAATAAGTGTACTAAAGTGTGTTTATAAATATTGTCATGAAAGGTTACTTTTTAAAGTACAAATTAATTATATATTATTACAAAGTACACTTATTATAAGTGTACTAAAGTGTGTTTATAAATATTGTCATGAAAGTGTACTTTTTAAAAATACAAATTAATTAGATATTATTACAAAGTGAATTTTAAAAAAGTGTACTTAAGTGTGTTTAGAAATATTGTCATTAAAGTGTATTCTCTTTAAGTACACTTAAGTGGCACTTAATTTTAATTATATCATATTATCTACAAGTGCAGTTTTTAAAAAATATACTTTAAATATATTAAGTGCACAAAAAATACACTTTCAATACAATTAAGCACACTACTTTTTCACAAGGGAAGGCATCATTACTCTAGCCTTTGATCCTTAATAAACCATTCTAATATGCTGATTGTGTTCAGGAAACATCTTCAAACATTTAAAATGTAATTTTGAACAACATACCTAATGATTCGTTTGTGACTTTAGTTAGTGTGTAATGTTCCTGCTTGAGCACAAACAGTATCTGCAAAGTTGAAAGTTCAATGCAAACAGAGATATTGTCTTTTAAAGTGATGGGAGTTTATCGCCTACAAAAACAGCCGGTTTGGACTACAACAGGCTTCTTCCTGGGTTGGTGACATCATAAACCCTTGCTAGTCACAGCAGATGTGACTTCCGCCCGTGATGGTAAGGGGCATGGCGTTTCCAGACAACCGGTGCTTGGCAATTCAGCCAATAAAAATACCGGAAACTACATCTGGCCATCTAACCAATGTAAGACCATTGCGTTTTTTGGAGGGATAGGCTTCATAGAAGCAGGAAGCAAACAAGCTGCTCTAAGGACAGTGAAGACAGTGATGTGGAATAAAGGTAAAATATAAGAAAAAGCCGTAAAAAAAACAAGTATTAAGACATGTTATACTGCGCCCCATAACACAACCAAGCCTAGAAAAAAACATGGAAACACCCCTTTAAAATCAATAGTCTGACTCTGAACAATGCATACTAGAATATTTTGTATCATTCAGTGCAGCGAACACGCCTTCACATTGGAAAGTCTCACCGTCTAGCTGGGTGCTTTATTACGGTTGGTTTGTCTTGCAAACAGAGCCCCTCGCCTCAGCCTGGAGACACCATAACGACCAGATTCACTGAGATCACGCACACAGGGTGTCCCAAAGAGCTGACACAGGGCAAATCTGCTCTCCTGGTACTGACTATGAAGCACATTATTTCTGTGCAATGCAAGTCCATTTGAGAATAATAACTGCTAAAGAGTTAGAATTTATTTGTTTCAGTGCGAATTCAGGAAATTGCTTGCTGTGCATTTAAAATTAAGTGTCATATTACATGAAAACAGAAAGCACGTGACCCTTTAAAAACGTACTTTGGCTAATAGGTTGACTCATAGTGCTGAGAACCCCCCCTGACACGATTGTGGAGACTGTAATAGTGCTGCACACCTCCCTGTCAATCAAACGCTCAACTTCTATTTGCAGCCTCACTGTTGCCCTTTCACACCCATTTGGTTTCTGCTTACGGCTACTGTTACGGCATGGAAACTTACATCTATACTGCAAGTGAGCAAATAAAAACTCATTATGATCAAGGAAACCATCTAAATAGTCAGCTTCACTGATTAGAATAGGAAAATTCAAGTTTGTGGTGTCGCCAACAAGATAGGGTGTTGCATTGTGGCACTGACTGTGAGGGAATTTAAAAAGTTTTCTTTTTACACTTTGACTAAGGGGAATTTCATGTTTACAACTCACAAAGCATGTTAACCCATTTAACCCCACTGGTAACATCTGAGAAATCTGTACGATAGAACCATAGATAGATACAAACCCCATTCCAAAAATGATTCTCTTAAACTGCTCAGTTTAAACATGTGATATGTCGTCTATGTTGTATTCTGAATAAAATATTGAAAACTTTTTTGGAATCGGGTTTGTAGATAGATGGATGGATGGATGGATGGATGGATGGATGGATGGATGGATGGATGGATGGATGGATGGATGGATGGATGGATAGATAGATAGATAGATAGATAGATAGATAGATAGATAGATAGATAGATAGATAGATAGATAGATAGATAGATAGATAGACAGCATGCAGTTTGTTTCATTGAGCCATCAGTTAAGATTTCAGCAAGTAACTGAAAACTTCTATTACTTGTCCATACTATGTAAATAAACCAATAAATAATAAACTGCAATACATATAATAAACTTATTAGGACGTCAACAGCAGCTGCTCGTTCCATCCGCTAGCAGCGGCCAGGGTCCAAAATCACTATATGCACATGGCTGATTTTTAGTTACACCACATAGGCTATAGCTTAAACAAGACGCATGATAATAACATTTATACTCTAAAGGTTTACTTTTAGGGTAGGGCCTGAAATTAAACAGGGCTAAAAACAATAATGCCTCCAAAACATGAGGAAACATGGCATGCAAATTCCTCTTTTTTAGGTTAAATTTGTTATATTTGATCAAATTTAGTCATATGTTTACATTTTTATGTTGACCTAACTGACTCAGGTCAATTAAAATGCCTTCTTTTAAAAATACATTTAAATGTTTGTAAATGTAGCCTAATTCAAATGTGACGGGAACTTACCAGCCTTGTACTTTACCACCTGCACTGCTAAAAGTAATTTTTCTGGAATTAAAAAAAAAAAAAAGGCAAATAATAAATGCTACTTAAAATTGTATTTTTGTAAGTGCATAGTAGTGGTATGTCTAGGCCTATATAATCCCTATGATAGTAGTTGTCATCGACCCTGACCGTGCCCGAAACGCAACGAAAAGCACGTGACTATGCTAATTATGCTTTTGACCACGACTTCTGTCCATTAAGTCGACTTGGCAACAAATGAAAATAAATCGCTTTTATATGTAAACACTTTTCTCATCACTAATAAAAATGAATGTCGTGTTAAAATCAATCATGGCGGAATAAAATAATATATTTTGTTTGGCTACCTATTGAGGAACGATGTTAAATAAGCGGGGTCCACAGTCACCAAAACCACCGCCAATTGGCACCCAGATAGCCTATTTGACATATTGATAACACGCCATGTAGCAATTATTATTATTATTACCTATTATTATTATTATTGTTATTATTATTTTCTTTCTGCTTTTAGAAGGTTTATAACAGCTACAAAAATATATTTTTGTAAACCAGTTCCTGGACACAAGTAACCTTTTACAATAAATAAAAAAGTTAATTTTCTAACACTGGGCTTTCATCCAGCAAAGAACCGGCAAAATATCTCAATGTAAGCCCAAAGTTGTATGTTTTTACAAAACTTTATTATTTACTTCTTATAAACGTTCAGATCCCAAAAGCCTCTTCAACCTATCATTTAAATGTAAAATAGAGCACAATAGTAGTATTTGCAGACAAAGAATAATGGGACATTAAGACGGGAGTCGCTCCGGCAAAAAGGAGAGAAGGTCTGCAGACCGCGAACCACTGCTTTCATATTATTACAATACACCATACGTATGCAAAACAACGCCCGTCATCATGCGGACAATATTCTGTTATTATTCTTTTAAAAGCAAACCATTATTTAACATAATATGGGCTGGTTAGCCGGTATGCTAGCAGGCTGCAGATGGGAGGCACTGGCCATCACATCGGTGCTGGAATAACTGTATTTATACAGCTGAGGGATGCATTAGACAATCGCTTCATGGAATTTACCTATGTATCTCTAATCTGACATCTGATATTTTCTCCCCCTATTTGACTTCTGATAATCAGCACAAAAAGGCTAAAAGCCTCGCCTTTCTGACACATCTAATAACGGGTTCTTGTTCCAAAGTGGCTTCCATTGATCTTACCTTCAGCGATGACAGCCCCGGTGCAGGAACAAAACACTTCCGAGGAAATACGATTGTTTGAGTTATTTCCAAATGGACGGCTTTCCAAACCTGGCCAGTAAGTTGAAACAACCCCTAAAAAATCCGCCGGCTCGCCTCTGAAGTGATGGAAGCAGAATGAATCCACGCGTTGCTGTGGGTATCTAGGAAATGCTCGTCTCTCTGCCGCTCCCTGCCAAATAATGACCCCTCCCACTGAATCCCCAGCCACAAACACGACAGGTGCTGAGTATGCGCGCTCCCTCCTTGCTAAATAGTGAGCCGCGCGGAGGCTCTCTTGTGCGCCTGCGCTGTGAACGCGGCGAGAATGAGCGCAGCCTGGGATAGGCGGAGCGAAGATGGTGCTGCGCATCTTTGTTAAAGTGATGCTCAGCTGGAGGATGGAGCGCGTGCTCGGTGATGTATGCTTGTTCTGAGTTTTCCACTGCTTTGAATTGTGTATTTTATTAGCTTTCGGGGAAACAGACCTACTGTGTTCGTGTTCATGGAAATCACACCTTACAAACACCAATCTCGGATAAAATCAATCAATTTTTGTTTCTTTTATTACGTATAAATAAAAGTACCAAAAAAGAGCAAAATGTTATGCAGTAGGCCTATATAGGCTTAATGGCCAATAATGATATTTGCATAGCGGAGCAATTTAATGCTCATTATATCTATCTATCTATCTATCTATCTATCTATCTATCTATCTATCTATCTATCTATCTATCTATCTATCTATCTATCTATCTATCTATCTATCTATCTATCTATCTATCTATCTATCTATCTATTTTTATTGGTGAGGTTTCTCAAAAGTTGTTTATGGTTCAAGTAACTGCTGTTGCATAGAAAAGAGAAGTAAAGATTCCGAGAAAAAAAAACTACAAAAAAAAAAAAAAATGTGTTTGCTCATATATAACAACCATATGGTTACATCAACATGAGAGTGAGTAAATTACATAATCTTCAATATCTGTGAGAACTATTTTTATAAATTGTTTGAATATAGGCCACTCTCTATCCCCAGTGAACCCAGGGTTGTGGACATCATTGTTCTTTCAGGCGTATGTTCGCCATGCTGTGTCTTGCTGTGCCAGTTATACGTCAGACGGCTGTCAAGACCACAGGGACAATATATTCATAAAAATGCCACACAAATCCTGACCAGCTCTTCACAGTTTCTTTGAGAATTAAAGCAGTATTGCAATTTGATTGTATCAATTAGTCCAAGTATTTTGAAATGTGATTTCACTGATTCTCGCAAATCTGATTAAATCATTTATTTTTTAAAGAATGGTCTAAAGCCATTATAAAGCCTTACTTTTTTTTTTTTTTTTTTTTTTTTTACTTTTTTTGCCGATATGCACACTTCTACCTCTGCCAGAGATTGGCAGTATGCATAATAAATGTGCTGAATAAGTAAGAGGTTTACATATTCATAAAGCTGTAAGCGAGTATACCTGTGCAGCAGGAACACCTTCTGCCTGTTGGAAGAGAAAGACATTTTGGAAGGTTAAATCATTTCTAAAAATCATGAGTAAATGATCATGATATACTGTATGCAATTTTGGACTAAGTCAGATCTTTTCAAATAACTGATCTGTTGCAAAACTCATCTAAATTATTTGTTCATGATTCGAACTTGTTCGTATGGAATTATCTTTTTTTCTTTATAACTTTGTACCTCGCAATCATCAATTTATATTTCTGTCATGACAACTCTCGAAGTGTTGGGCATGGCAATGGGTATGACAATGTCCATATATTTGGTCTTGACGGAATAGATCTGCTACGCTGCTGCTGCTGCTTTTATTGCTGCAGAGCAAGTATGGGACTTGCTACTGCCAGTACATACATGACACGCTCCTGTGAGCAAGTAAGACATGCTGCTGCTGTACAAACATGAGTTACCCCATAGCAGATCTATCAACACGATCTCACTCCCAGCTCTTCACATATTGACACTTGGTCAGGACCCCTCTGCATCAGATTTTAAAACACATGCTACCCCTTTAGCATCATTTTCCGACGAGCAGGGTGCTTTATTTCAATAAGAAACCTTTAGCGTCACACACAGATGCTTTGGGCATATCATCATAATGAAATTATATATTGGGTTATGATTTTGCCATTATGACATGTTGGAGTATATTTTTATTTACTTTTTATTTAGGCTAGTTATAAATGTTTTAATGTAACCCAACCCCATCCAATCCCTAAACCTACCTGTTTGTGTATTATATAATATAAAAAACAGGATAAAGCAGGCAGATACGACTGCATGCACAATTTTTTTTAAAGTACAAATATTCCAAGAGTTCCGAGGCTAACAATTGATTTGTGTGAAGAAAATCCCCAAAAGCGATCAGCGTCTCCATCCGCCGAAGATCATGCACACATCAAATTTTTAAAATTGCCGCCTGAAGAAACGTTATGTCAGATTTCATGGTGAAATTCTATTGGCTCTAGTATGCCTCATGACCAATTGCGTTATTGCATCAGCATTGATTGCAAAGCGTCATTGGCTCTCGTGTGTCGTGTGACCCATTGCGTCATGCTAAAGAGTGGTGTGTATCATTTGAATGAGATATGAATGAGTTCGTTCACAGAGCGGCAGAATCATCATTTCAGAGATTAAAACATTAAGATGGACTCTTAGACTTGGAATGCAACATGAGTTAATACTTTTATACTGTTTGTTGAGAAGTGGGTAGGTTTAGGCTCCAAAATATAAAAGTAGCCAATAAATATACATAAAATCATGTTTACTTTTACAATGCAAAGAATTAAATGCATCTTAAACTGACGTATTAGGCAAAGAATTGAAATCAATGGAGCCTTCTTTTTAAAAAATTATGCTAAAGGGGTACCCTGTGTGTTAAAAATTGACGCAGATGGGTCCTGACCAAGCGTCAATCTGTGACGAGTTGGGATTCCATGTTGGATCTATACAGGTGGATACAGTGCATTTTTTTGTTTAGTTACACTCTTTCACAGAGTCACAGCCATCATCCACCATAAGACATACATCATCAACAGATCTTCATGCTCCGCCCACTCGTTCACAATCACCAGAGTACTGATCACCTGCACCCCATCATCACAGACACTTTATAAGCACACTCTCCCTAAACTTCATTGGGTGCGTCACAACATCACAACTGAGGCAACATTTGAAAAACTCAGAGTCAGATATATGGACATTATTATTTTTGTCGGCACTACAAGGAAATAACCCCGTTTATAAATAGTCATGTAAACGCGGTTAAGTTGTGTTGTCCGTTTACTGGTTTGCATGTGAACAGGGGAAAACTGGTTATTTCAATACGCTGATTTTTTGGAGTTATCAGCTTACTGGTGTGCATGTAAATGCACCCATTGTCTGGTCTCGTCAAACATACATGGACTCCTTACCTGATACTCATGAAACACCATCGTCTTCCTTCTACACCTTTCTCGTCTCCAGTTCTTCGTCCCTTGTGTTCTCCAATTGACAGTATTCTGCAAACTCTGTTACCCTCTCTCTCTAGGTCGTCCTCAGACGAGTCTTCCATCGTTGCCTCCAGTCATCCCGATTCTCCATGCATCTGGCCAGTTCATTGGTGCTCTGGGCTCCTGCATCCCTCTTGAGTATGTCCACGTACGTTAGTGTGGGACGTCCTCTTGACCGATGGCCATGTGTTGGTTCCCAGAGCACCAGCTTGCTGGCTGGCAGCTCTCGATTCCTTCGGCAATGTCCTGCAAGTCTCATTCTCCTCACAGGAATCTTATTGCTCACTCTTGGTACTCCCTCATACAGGATTTTATTGGTTACATGCTCACTCTTGCTGAAGTTAAGCACTGCACGGCAGCATCCTGGTGTAGCACCCGCCCAGGGACTTCTCTAAGGTAGGATTCAGGGTCCAGCATTCACTGCCATAGAGGAGAACAGACTCTACCATTGCGTAGAAGAAGCTGAGCTTGATTTGGCGGGAAAGGTGGGAAAGGTTGGTGTCTCAGCTAAGTGACTATCTGAAGTGCTAGTTCTCAGCATTGCCTGCATTACCCATTACATGTGTTCATTTCTATCACAAATCAAGGTCCACAAAGACATGGATGAGCAAGTTTGGTGTGGAAGAACTTGACTGACCTGCACAGAGCCCTGACCTCAACCCGAAAGAACACCTTTGGTTTAAATTAGAGAGGAGACTCTGAGCCAGACCATCTCTTCCAACATCAGTGCCTGACCTCAAAAATGCACTTCTAGAAGATTGGTCAATCCCATAAACGCACTCCTAAACCTTGTGGAAAGCCTTCCCAGAAGAGTCGAAGCTGTTATGACTGCAAAGGGTGGGCCAACACCATATTAAACTTTAGATTAAGAATGGGATATCATTACAGTTCCTAAAGGGAGGCGTCCCAACTTTTGGCAGTATAGTGTACATTTCAATGCTTTTGCATTCTCACACAACCATTTGGCATTCCCATCCAAGAATCTTTGCATTTGCTTGCAAAGAACTCAACATTTTGTGAGTGAACACAAGCTTTCTTGGTCTCTGTGATTTGCCAAGTAAGACGTTCCTAAGTCAACATATTTTGTTGATCCTGGAACATATGTCATAAAATGCAGTCCTAACCTTAACCCTATACCCCTAAGCACAACTCACTCCTAAAACCAGAGGGAAATTAGTTAATAACACTGATGTAGAAGAACCAAACCCTGGTTGTAAGCATAAACTTGACATAAAACTGTAAACGTGTCCCTCAAATCTAAATGGCTGATTGGAATATTGTTCTATGATCAGTAAAGATGTTAATCCAGAAACAGTTTGTACTTGGTGAAATCACAATCACCAACTTTCTTGGGGGAACGCAATACTTTTCTGAGAGAATGAAAAAGCATTAACATAGTTTCTTCCCATTCCACATTTTTTTCTCACCATAATCCTCAATCGTCACTACCTCTGTACATTCCATCCATAGATTTGGTTAAAGACGTCAACACCGAACTCACTGGAGGGGGAATATCTCTTCTTTTTTTATCCTACAGAATAAAAGTTAATCATACAGGGTTGGAATTTTATATAAAGGTGAGTAAATAATGACCACATTTTTATTTTTAGTCAAACTAATCATTGAAGTCCTAAATTTAAATAATGTTTCAAACCCTGTTCAGCTATTTTTTTTTCTTTTTTTGGTTCTCAAAGCATTCCAGATAATCTCACCTAAATCATAAACAATTAAGATTAAACATACAAACAATTAAAATGAACAGACTCTAAAGGTGATGATTCAAGGGGGAACTATTTTGAGCAATGTTTCCAGGCAGTTTTGCAGAGCAATGTTGCTTTGGCTCTTTCCCATTAAGAATGGCCAACCAATTACTATAACGTATCACATTTTTCAAGTAGCAACTAACAGCATGTCACATGGAGTTCTGCACACTACATAACCTCTGATCACAGTACAGTTTGACTGATGTACTGTAAATCAAGAGTTGCCCTTCAGCTATCCTGTTTGGCTCATTAGAATTAATGCACAGTAAATTTGCACTTGTAAATGACTAAGTAACTACTTCACCACAAAATCTGAAGGTCATGAGCAATGTTCTGCTTCAGTTGCATCACATTTCAGGTTATGTTTACAGACACATGCTCATCAATACTACACAGGCTTCCACTTGAGCACAGTACGTCTGCTGAATTCTAAGACAAATAGCACAGCCCAGAGTAAGTAGGCAATTACAAAGATCTAAGGTTATGCTTTGCATTGGAAACATGATTAAGTGAGTTCCAGGACTTGAGCTCCAGTCAAAATTAAGTCACCCTTTGGGACACAATAAACATAAAAATGGTTGCTGAAGTCAGCGAAAATTAACCGATGGAGGTCAGCACAGGTTTAGTAATAAATAATATAAAGCTTGTGCACTATTACCCTTTACCTTCTGTCCTACAATGGTAAAATACGTGGTCACACACCACTGCCTGCACCACAGCAGACCTGCTCAGACTGTCTGAGAGTTAGGATTTTAGTGTGCAGTCCAGTTTTTTTTTTTTTTTTTTGGGGTGGGGGGATTATGGCCGTCTGAGGGAGAGTCTTAGTCTTGCCCAACCCCTCTCAGAACTCACCATCTGCTGCTTTCCACTCTCTTCATCTGGAACAAATCAGCTATTGAGAAGACAACGATCCTAGCCAAACCTGGTTTTGTTTGTTTGTTCAGTATGCACATTTGATTATTTGTTGCCCATATTGTAAAGATAACTCCATATAATTCTGTTTAATGTTTTATTTACACTGTACAAAGATATTGTTGGGCTAACTTAAAAAAAAAAAGTTACCTGGTTGTATTAAAATTTTGAGTTCATTGAAATTAAATATTTGAGTTAATATAAACAAGGAGATTGGTTTAATAAATATAAACTCAAAATATTATGTTATCTGAACCACATTAATTATCTAAGTTGATTAGACAAATGATAAAAAGTTATGATAACAAATCATGAAAATATTTACAACTGCAGTTAGTAATTAGTTTAAGCTCTCTGCTCAAAATACACATTTCTTGCTTTAAAAAAAAAAAACAATAAGAGCCATTAGTTAAGGCGTTAGGTAGGATGAACTATCAGCAAGCATGTTTTTACAGCATTTTTAAATCTAGGTTAAATCTAAATGTACCAATTTTTATTAGATACATGTTGATTTTATGTGAAATGTAAAAAAAAATTGCATACACGATGCAGTTTAAAAGTTAAAGAAAGTTTTATAAAGTAGCTTTAGAAATGTGCTTTTATTTTACAAGGACACATTTGACTGAAAGTGAAAGAGTAATTTAAAGTCTATTTAAACGGAAAATGCGTATGCGTTTTGGCCGATCATTTACATGACAGCAGGGCTGTCAGAAAACGCAAGCTTTTGAAAAAGGGTTTCAAAGTGCAAGTTTTTGAAAACAATACGGTCATAGTCTCAATGTAAACAACAAAAACAAGAATTTGTGAAAACGGTAACATCATGCGCTTGTGTATTACGTGTTCAGTCTATTAGGCACATAGAGTTTCTTTACAAAGTGCTTTATCTACTGGCCTGGCACGCTGTAAAAAAAAAAATCAGGGCTCCAGTTGAAAATTTTCTAGTGACTGATCACATCTAAATGTTTCAGTTTGCATCAATTCACAGAAATCCAGATTGGCCAACTCAAAAAATTAGATGTGCTCAGTCACTAGAAAATGTTTAATTGGAGGCATACATTTATTTTTATTTTTTTACAGCTGAATAATACAACGATTTTAGTCCTTCTTGCGGAACCATGTGAATGTTCAATGTTGTCATCTGTATGTGAAAAAAGCAAAAGAAAAACTTTTCCATTTTTTAGTATATCGTTGTTGTGTAAACATACCTTTCTAATATCAAAATTTCCACAAAAACTTTAAGCAGCACAACTGTTTTTAACACTGATAATAATACACTATATACTGTATATATGTATATTTTTTATTATTATTGAAGACTGGAGTAAAGGCTGCTAAAATATTCTGTTATTTTAAAATTAAATAATTTACAGTATTTTTGCCGGCTTGGTGAGCATAAGAGATTGTATGTATGCACAGTAAAAATTAAGATTGAACTGCTCTAAACTAATGCTGAAAATGCTTGTTAGTTCATGTTACCATGTTCATGCATTAAATAACATTACAAATGGAATTATTACAATTTCAACTCTATTCAAACAACACGATTCACTAGTATAATCATGAATGTAACTTGTTTTGTATAGGCAATATACTGTTAGCAGAAATGACCATTGAGGGTCTCAATACCCTGCCCATCTGTTGAGTACACAAGTTTAAAGACACCATGTGGCCCAGTTTGACACGAAAACGGCAGAGCCATACAATAGGATTGTTGCATCATCACCCAGCTCTACCAACTAGCCTTCCACTGAGTCCTTTATCAGTTTTCAAATAGCAAACGAAGAGGAGGGATAAAAAGTTTAAAACAAAGGTAATAAACAGAGAGACTTATAGGGAAAATAATATATTTGCCAATATGTTAAGCTGAATTATATTACCGTTAGTATTTTGGAGGAGATTAATTAATTCAATTTGATTTTGTAGGAAGCACAGGGCTGGTGCGGCGGCTGCAATAGTACATTTAGTGATGCAATACTGGGCGTGTTGACTGCAATTTCGGCTTCTGGCAATGTGTGGTTTTGCTTCTGTCGCAGCACACACCTGTGGATACAAAACGAGGAAAAATTGTTATTGTGTGTGAGAAGAAGCTGCCTGTTCTGACAAAACCCGTAAGGATTTCATATGCCTACATATTTACAAAAAAAAAAAACAATAGGAAAAAGGAAAACAATAAATAAAATAAATACAGCAACATACAAATATTTCACATGCTAAGGAATATCATTGGCATTAGGCGCCTCATCCTAGACTTGACCGGCATAATGGCCAGTCAACTGCCATCCTTATGTGTCCCACATGAAACATTAAGAAAAGTTCAGTCAGTTTTTTCACTCAGTAATCTGTTTATTTGAATCATTGAGGATAGCTTTAAATGGGGAACAGCTTTCTAATTTCATTTTCAATGACATTACAAGAAGACTTCAATGAGCCTATTTATTTTGTAATAATCCAATTTAGAGGTTGTTTACTTTGAAGACCGTATTCAAAGAAAAAGGCTGTCCGGATTTGAAGGGTCCTTTGAATTAGGCCTACAAATTCTTCCCACTTAAAGGATGGAATGAGTGGATACTTCGCAACCTAGCCTATATCAAGATTCATTGCATGCCAGTGACGACAGGATGTTTTCAAAAGCAAGTGGTGGGTGATTTTTCTGTGGCAGCTGAGGAATACACTTTTAAATGTGTATTATGTTTTAAATGTGCACTATGTAGTATTTTTGCAATAAAATATCCAAAAATCACTAGGCTAGTGTTAGATATTTAGTTTAGTTGAGTTCTTACAATATCCCAAATATTTCCAACTATTTGTAAATTGTGAGAAAATTGCTATTTTAACCAAAGACCCGGGATGTCTGAGGGAGCCGCCCTCATTATGTTTATTTAAACTAGCCCTAACAAAGCCCACAATAAGACAACCAGTAGATAAGACAATACTCTACATACCCTGAAAGTAAAGTTGGGGTTATCCGCTTACTTGAGTAAACTTATCCCGGTAAGTTACATAACATGCTTTCTGGAATATCCCCAGAGTGCAAGTAAACCATTCTGATGCCCTAAGTGTAAATACCACAGTGTATGAGTGGTCTAACATTAGCTCAACCAGTGATGTGTGTTTGTCCAGTGACAGGCTAATTGTTCCCCTTCAACCACAGCTGACCAAGTGCACTTTCCCTGTGACTCATAAGAGTCCAAACCACCATACAGCCATTCATCACTGCCAACTCTAGCTGTTCATTATCTTCCACATCCATGAGCAGAGCTTCAGGTCGATGTGTGCTCATCAAAGTACTAATGACCTTACCTTTCTCATGCAGCTATGGCAGCCACTCCAGCTTTGTTTTAGTTATTTTAGTAGTTCAACTTAGCTTATTTCAACTGCCAAGGCAACAAAGTTGAAGGATTTTTTATGACAGTTAACGTTTATTATATTTTAATTATGAAAATGTGTTTTAGTTTTAGTTAACGCTAACCCTGCATTTCAATTAGTCATTTGGTCCAGGTCTCATAAATGTGAATAATTCCTTTGCTGTGTTCATCCAAGCTGATCTCACAGCAATTTTATGTATTTTATGAGGTGGCAAATTCTCACTAATTCATACAACCTCACTCGTAAGAATTCATATGATTTTTGCTAAAACATACATCTTGTACGAGTTTCCCAAATCGTTCGAATGACCTAGCCCTAAACCTATCACTGGGTTTTAGACAAAAAGTGAGATCGTACGAATGTGTACGAATTAGCCATCTCGTAAAATATGTATGAATTTGTCTTGAGATTACCAGAAGAATTTGCATTGGTTCATCACACAAAGCTTCTGAATGACTTCAAAACACTGTAGTCATATGGACTAGCATACTTTGTAATTGCATGAAAAAATATGACCAGTATATCATTCAAAATATCTCCTTTTGTGTTCCAATCATGTGTTTGCAACAACATGAGGGCAAGTATTGTAAATTACAGTATTTTCTTTGTTGTGTGATCTAATCCTTTAAAACAAGCTGTACAAAGGCAGCTGAACTGTTGGATAGCTGCCGGAGTCAGATTAAACAATATTTTTGTCTGTTATGATGGACACTTGGTCAGATAATGCTATTTTGACTCTTAAATTCGTGTAGTGTTGTGGACAAGAAACATGTCAGACAACACATTGCTTCCTGAACAATCAACGCTTCCCATTTTTAACAACATGTGTGATGTTGATGATGTCACACAGAGAGATGGAGAGAGAGGGGTGGGGGTCTATGACTTGACAACACATTTTCAGTGGAGTGCAAGAACATCCCTTTTTGTAAAACTCAAGGCACTGCAGAATTCTGGCCATGGTCTCCTGACACCTGGGTCATGAATTAAACAGCATTCATGATTTAATAACATGAGAAGAATGAATCATTTAAAGGAGAGTCACAATGAGCTATGACCATACAGAAGTGTAGGCTAGTAGTGACTGTTTGACTGCAGGGCTCATGATCACACATTTGGACCCATCCACACTTTCTGCCCAGTCCCTGTGACTGTGACACACAAAAATAGTGCTCTAGAAACGTCTTCTCTGTGATGTTTGACGGATATTCTCCCTAAGCTCCTTCCCATGCGAAAGATGGAGACTAATGCTGTCGTAGCATTTCCTCTCTATAAATGTACCGAATGTGGCACAAGCTGCAGCACATCTGATTGATGTGTAAAGACGGCTTCCTGGAAAAGTGAAGTTTTACACAAGATTACATTTTACAGACTGAGCTAGAACTTTTCCTAGGGCCCTATGAAATCTCTTTTTTGTTGTTTGATTAGTTTTTCTCAGTTTCTGGATTCAATAAAATCAATCGAAAAAGCATGTTTATCATTAAAAAGTAGGGTTGGGTATTATTCAAATTTGTGATTCTGATTCTGCTTATCGATTCCAATTCTTAACGATTCCCATGGATCCAATATGCTGTTACACATGTTTTCTTTCTCAACTATTTATGTTCACTTAAGACGTAATCGACTGTGTTTACAAGGATATTTTGACGTCATTTTGCGTGATTTAGTGTAAGAAGATGTAAAAGAGGCCTCAATTCAGTATTCATGCACTATATGAGAGCCTACTTTTTTGTCCAAACCCTATTTAAAAGTAAAATGTATTAAAGGCCCAGTGAAATCAGAATTGAAGTTTTTTTTTTCACCCTTAAAGGGTTAGTTCACCCAAAAATGAAATTTCTTTCATTAATGACTCACCCCAAAGTCGTTCCACACCCGTAAGACCTCTGTTCATCCTCTGAACACAGTTTAAGATATTTTAGATTTAGTCCGAGGGCTTTCTGTCCTTCGAATGTAAGTGTATGCCCACTTGCTGTCCACGTCCAGAAGGTAAGGAAAACATCATCAAAGTAGTCCATATGTATCAGTTGGTTAGTTAGACTCTTTTGAAGCGTCGACAATACATTTTGGTCTAAAAATATTAAAAAATAGGACTTTATTCAGCATTGTCTTCTCTTCCGTGTTTGTTTTCAAACCTCAAATAAAGATTCAAATGTTCATATAAAGATTCAAACGGTTAGAGGAAACTGGCTTTACCAAACAGAAAGGCTTTAGTCAAACTGATATTATTAACAAAACGCTATTGGCTGTTTCAAAAAAGGGGAGGGGCTGCTAACAGCTGGAGCCATTTCAGGGGAAATTACGTCAACACATTGAATAATGCGGCGCATTTCAAGGCACTTCAGTGGGCCTTTAAAAGTTGAACAAAAATACATTGTGTTTTCAGTATTCCATTTTAAGGGAGTGCCATTAAAGAATGTCTAGTCAATTGAACTCATAAAACGTTTAAGAATTTTATATTTTATTATAATAATACAAGTAATAATTATAATATTATAGGAAATATTGGGGCGGCAGTGGCTCAGTGGTTCATGTAGGTTGTCTACAAACCAGAAGGTTGGTGGTTCAATCCCCGGTTCCACCTGACCAAGTGTCGAAGTGTCCATGAGTAAGACACCTAATCCCAGCTGCTCCCGACGAGCTGGATGGCGCCTTACATGGCTGACATCGCCGTCTGTGTATGAATGGGTGAATGTGAGGCAAAAATGTAAAGCGCTTTGGATAAAAGCGCTTTATAAATGCAGTCCATTTACCATAATAATACTTGGGCCCCAATTATGTGAAAATGAAGTGGAAAATTATGTTGTCTGTTTTAACATTTGAATTTATGATTTAATACAAAATGTATGATTAAAATTGTGGTAATGAAATGAAGCAAACACGAACACTTTAATTCATTTTTTTAAAATATAATAATAATAATAAAAAAAAAAAGTGCTGCACAACGTTTCTTGTTAAAATGAAAACATGGTAGAAAATGTGTGGTATATGACAAAACATAATGCAAGATATAAGTTTTCAGACAAAATGTTATTGATTGTCAATACATGGTATATATCTTGTCTCCACTCAAATATCAACCATAATGAAGAAATGCATGAAACAACAAATTATATCTGTGGCCCATCAGTAGATGTTTCACACACCTGTAATATTCCTGTAGGGGCTGTGGTGATGGGTTACGTTTTTAATTCATTCCTTTCTAATACATCCTGTTCTCTCCTCTTTTATAGTATTCTTACTATGAAATAAAGATATTTAGAAACCTATGGAGTATGATAGGTTTATGTCTATAATCAAATTGGCTTATAAGAGAACCTTTCACACAAAACAATAAACAAGAAAATACATCACTGAAAAATTCACCACTGGATTGTGGTTAACTCCCATTGTAATTAAGAACCTGAACAAGACACATGAAAAAATGTGTGTAATTTTTGAAATATGTTACATTGATTTGTTAAATTGCAGCATTGACTTCATCTCATTTCAAAGGCTGTCTTCTGGAGGTTGCATTTGTCGACCACATACATTATTGAAGCTGCCTTACTTCAACAAAGTAACCATTACATTCAAAGTCAGACAGAAATTACATCAACTTGTCCATCAGATGGAATAACAGCCAATTTTATAATGGCTACTTTTATTAAATGAGACATCGTTGATGACATATGCAGCCAACAAATGAGGACGCTGCCTTTAAAATGGCTCAACCAATAGGATGATTATGGATCAGTGCTTTCCGTTTGGCTAACCAATGGAAGATGAGGGGAAGGTTTGAGAAATCGGTTTGAAAATAAATGCAATCCATTGGTGTGGCTGAAGATAACAATACACACTTTAACATGACAAACACATGCCCAGAAAATAACAAAAACACCACATGAGCTAAACAGGACAACACGGACATGTGACAGCAAAAGCTATTGCTAATGTTAACGGTCAAGGATCAATCACAGGATATGATCATGAGAAAATGTCCTTCATTTAAACAGCACAATGAGCATTCTTCTGCCATCAAATGGGTTAAATGTACATTAAATATACATAATGTAATGATGAATGATTTATGATGTACCATTACCAAGTCTCTGACATACATTACAAAATAAACAATGTGCAAACCTGCAAAGCCTAGTCACATTGGTGAACACTTTTCAAGAGGTATTTGGACATTTAAGTAGTTTATCAATCAAATATTATTTGTGACTTGATTAAAACCATTTAATTTAGATGTTACCACGTGATTTTTTAGCTTAACTGACAAACATTTTGTGTCCAGGTATTTGAAGAGGGATACACAAAAATACAATACACTGCAATTGCAGGCTATTCCAAAATATATTTAAATACGTTTCTTTTTTTTCTTCTTTTTTTTTACTCAGTACTGACCCCCTTTATATTAGGTGTCTTTATACTCTGTACTAACATATAAACTAATAATCTGATGCCATGCACTTATTGTGTACATACATGTTTTACATTGTACTATACATTATAATTACACTGTTGACACTTCCCTTACACCTAACCCTACCCTTAAACTTACCCACACCTGTCCCTTACCTTACCCTTAAACTTACCCACACCTGTCCCTAACTCTACCCTTAAAGTTACCCACACCTGTCCCTTACCCTACCCTTAAATTTACCCACACCTGTCCCTTACCCTCCCCTTAAACTTACCCACACCTGTCCCTTACCCTACCCTTAAACTTACCCACACCTGTCCCTTACCCTCCCCTTAAAGTTACCCACACCTGTCCCTTACCCTCCCCTTAAAGTTACCCACACCTGTCCCTTACCCTCCCCTTAAACTTACCCACACCTGTCCCTTACCCTCCCCTTAAAGTTACCCACACCTGTCCCTTACCCTCCCCTTAAACTTACCCACACCTGTCCCTTACCCTACCCTTAAACTTACCCACACCTGTCCCTTACCCTACCCTTAAACTTACCCACACCTGTCCCTTACCCTTCCCTTAAACTTACCCACACCTGTCCCTTACCCTACCCTTAAATTTACCCACACCTGTCCCTTACCCTCCCCTTAAACTTACCCACACCTGTCCCTTACCCTACCCTTAAACTTACCCACACCTGTCCCTTACCTTCCCCTTAAAGTTACCCACACCTGTCCCTTACCCTCCCCTTAAACTGACCCACACCTGTCCCTTACCCTCCCCTTAAACGTACCCACAACTGTCCCTTACCCTACCCTTAAACTTACCCACACCTGTCCCTTACCCTACCCTTAAACTTACCCACACCTGTCCCTTACCCTTCCCTTAAACTTACCCACACCTGTCCCTTACCCTCCCCTTAAACTTACCCACACCTGCCCCTTACCCTCCCCTTAAATTTACCCACACCTGTCCCTTACCCTACCCTTAAACTTACCCACACCTGTCCCTTACCCTACCCTTAAACTTACCCACACCTGTCCCTTACCCTACCCTTAAACTTACCCACACCTGTCCCTTACCCTACCCTTAAACTGACCCACACCTGTCCCTTAACCTCCCCTTAAACTGACCCACACCTGTCCCTTACCCTCCCCTTAAACTTACCCACACCTGTCCCTTACCCTCCCCTTAAACTTACCCACACCTGTCCCTTACCCTCCCCTTAAACTTACCCACACCTGTCCCTTACCCTCCCCTTAAACTTACCCACACCTGTCCCTTACCCTCCCCTTAAACCTACCCACACCTGTCCCTTACCCTACCCTTAAACTGACCCACACCTGTCCCTTACCCTCCCCTTAAACTGACCAACACCTGTCCCTTACCCTCCCCTTAAACTTACCCACACCTGTCCCTTACCCTACCCTTAAACTGACCCACACCTGTCCCTTACCCTACCCTTAAACTGACCCACACCTGTCCCTTACCCTACCCTTAAACTTACCCACACCTGTCCCTTACCCTACCCTTAAACTTACCCACACCTGTCCCTTACCCTACCCTTAAACTTACCCACACCTGTCCCTAACCCTACCCTTAAACTTACCCACACCTGTCCCACCTGTTTTAGGCAACTGAAAAAGTTAGATGTGATCAGTCACTAAAAAGATTTCAATTGGCCCCTGAATTTAGTTTTTTTTAAGTGCATACTACCTGTCCCTAACTTTACCCATATCCCACCTCAATATCAGCAAAAAGTGTTTTGCAATATAATATTAACACAATAACTACATTACACTTATTGTTTTATGTAAGTACAAAGTAGGTAAGGCCACCTAATATAAAGTGGGACCCTCAATACTTATTTTGGTTAATTATATAGCAAAATTGAGACTTTACACTGTTAAAAAAAAAAAGTGTTTTATAAGATAACCTAAAACTATGCTTTGTGTGATAACATCTTAAATATTCCAGTCAAATATTGACTGAATAAACTTGAATACATGTTACAGGAAAAAAGTATTCTGATTGTTACAACAAGTATTAATTTTATTTTGGATAGATAAAAAAGCCAAATACTTTAAAACATACCTGGAAATATTTTCAACATGATACTAAAAAGCAACCAATTGAGAAACATTTGTATCTTATTGTATCCAATCTTAAATCTTAAATAATTTGGATTGAATGTGTCAGACTGCAGGTACGACTCACATTAACAGCTGGAATCAAAAGCTTAGTATTCATTATTCACATCGCAATATTGAAAGAATATTCTTGCTATTTCCCATAATTTCATCATACCATAGTTAGAGCAAAAGAAATAAAGGGAAAAAAGGGTTCATCCCCAGATCTGACACAGGAGGCATGGACGAGTTAATGTAACGGTGATGAACTTCATGCCACATTAGTATTTTGTTAAATCTTTGTATGGAATGATATTCCAGACAATATTTAAAAGTAATTGCAAAATGTATTTGCAATTGCATTTTCATTTTGTCCATGCATGCTTTGTGACATAATAGGAGCAAAAACGTGTGATTTGCAATTGCATTTGGATTTCCCTTTCCTTGTAAGTTACATGTCTGCCAAATTTCCAATGGAAACACAAAGTCTTTTTGCAATTGCATTTATAATGACTTACAAGTTATGACCCTTCTATTTTGGAATAGCAATATAAAATCACCCATTTGCTATTTCACTTCCTCCGTGTCCTGCCACAACCCTCACAACATTTGAACAGGATCACAATCCCCTTTGCACTTGCATTTCCGATGCCTAACACAATCAACTGTCAATCGGTCTTGAGGATGGGGTTTAATGACATAGTCAGAATTCAAACATTTGCTATTCCTTTAAAAAATTGTCTGGAATATCATTTCATATTCTCGGCGTTGGACATGTCTCATTTTGTATTTCTAACTAAATCGGAAAATGATTTCCATTAAAACACGTTAACAGAAGGTTGTAACTTTCCTCTACAGTAATGCCACTGAAGCTTTTATTGTAGAATATTGTACATTATTATGTGGGTTCTTGTTGTTTCAATTTCTTGTAATAACAAAAATAACACATCAAGAATATATTTAATATATTTTCATCCCCTACATGAAAAAATACATAAAACAGAGGAAATAAACATATTCAGCATTATTTGTGCTTATTTACCTTATACAATCTTTATTTTCTTTATAATCTTTATATAAAATCTCACAAAGTCTTTACGGCACATTAATGTAAAAAGTTTAAATTTCAAGATCATTAACAGTTGATAAAATCAGGTCAGTCTCGTTTCAGCTACTTTTGTCTGACACTTAAAAAATAAAACAGAAAACGACCCACTTTCACAGCAGGGAGCGAGTTGTTTGCTTGACATATTTGTCACTCCAGCAAAAAGTGTATCAAATCATTAAATGTGATTTATTTAAAACCTCCAAAGTCACTGACAAGACCATCTTAGAACTTTCTTAATGTAGTATTTATTGCCTCAGATGTTGTTTTAGAATATTGCAAGTTGTGTTGGAATTCCAGTGAGGAAAGTCATGTCTATTTTCAGATCAAACGTAAAACAAACACAACAGTCTATACACATTAGCTTGTTTAAAATAAAGGATTTATACATATTTGATATGCTAAGAACAGATATGACATCTACTTACTGACCTGATGCAGACACATAGCTGAACCGGACTGATATTGTCTTGGTTAGGAGCTAGGTTTACGTGAAGTCACATGAAAGTCAGAAATCTGCCCCAATGGCTCTCTATGAGAGCATGCTGCAGTTCCATTTTTAACCACAGATTTACATTGGAAATGTGTGGGGCGCTGTAGAGTTAAGGCCCAGAGACTGGCTTCCCCTACCTGTGCTGCGTTCCAGTTCGTTTTTATTATGCCCTTGACTGGCAAACTTCCCTCCGTCTTGTTCACCTGGATGTGCGTCATTGCTTAAATTGCATGAGTGTCCACTACTGGCGGAAACTTAAAATGGACTGAACTGGAACGCCTAAGCCCTTGATCACTTGAAATCCACTATGGAGTTGATTTATTATATATTTTTTTCCTTTACGAAATTGTTTAATGCAGCATTCTACATGTATATCGATGTGCTTGGGTTGTTTTAAATGTTTCTAAAAAATATCAGAGTTGTTTGTGGTGGAGTAAATTAAACACGACATGCGGTGACGTCCCAATCGTGTTGCATTGTGGTATATGAAGCTACCTGAAGTGTACATATGAAGTACTCGCTCACTCGGTCAAAATCAAGGGAGCAAGGGTCTGTCCATATAAACTTCCCTCGTGAAGTACTCGCTCACTCGGTCAAAATCAAGGAGGCAAGGGTCTGTCCATATAAACTTCCCTCGTGAAGTACTCGCTCACTCGGTCAAAATCAAGGAGGCAAGGGTCTGTCCATATAAACTTCCCTCGTGAAGTACTCGCTCACTCGGTCAAAATCAAGGAGGCAAGGGTCTGTCCATATAAACTTCCCTCGTACACTTCATGAAGTGGAACGCACTTCAAAATGGCAGCGGGGATTCCCACAAGGGGTAGTGTTTAGGTAAGTTTGCAAGTGCGTGTCTAATAGTGGAGTGGAACACAGCACTTGTATCACAAATACATGTCTGTCTAATTTATGCGCTTCATTTTAATATATCCTGCTCACTTCACGAATTAAGAAAAAAAAAAAAAAAAAAAAAAAAAAAAAAAAAAAAATATATATATATATATATATATATATATATATATATATATATATATATATATATATATATATATATATATATATATATATATATTAGTGTTGTCAAAAATATCGATATTTTGATCGATACTGGAATATCTGAAACAATACGATTCTCAGTTTTTACAGTATCGATACCAGCTGCGCTCTCCTCTCCGACCGAAAGCGAGTTGACACGCAGCCGCATATTCTCACTCAGCCCGGTTAACCTCTGAGCACGGCGAACACGCGTTCTGCTGGACTTTTTCCTCATGACAGTGTGTTAGTGTTAGTGTGTGATCGGTCTGAATTTCGCGCGGGATTGCACATAAATTAATTCTACTAATCCCCGCAGATTTCGTGCTCACATGTGAAGCGCACACACATAGCCTACCGTAATAAAGCCGCCTCTGACATGATACAAGTGCAAACATTTGCTTCTTTTTCCAGCTTATTATTGGTAAAATACACTCAAAGAATCACATCACATCTGGAAGAGTATTAACATAAATACAGTCGCAAACAGTTCAGGAAGAACGAGTAACAGGAACATTGTTTAGGATCCATGCGTCCGTGAGTCTTAAAGGGACCGCAGTCATTTGTTATTCAAACTACAAAAAGACAAACGATCAACTGCTCTTGACTGATCAACTTGTGTAACTTTAATAGTTTCATCTGTACGCTATTGCATTTTTTACAAAGAACATTATCCAATGTTGTTTTAAATGTAATAACTATGCATTTTTTTATTCAGTTTCGTATCTGAATGTTAGACCTACCTGAAAAAATAAAGCAGTCTATTTAATTTGTATCTTCTATTCTTTTGCATTTATTTGTGCTATTGTTTGTAATCTGTTTATTTGTTCTTATTTTATTATTGTTTACTCATCTTTTTAAATTCAATTTACCATTCGAAATCAAGCTTTCTTGTACTGTGTGTAAGCTATTGCAACACAATTACCCCATTGTAAAAAATACATTGAGATAGCAAAAATTTGTGAGATAATTTTAATAGTAATTGATCAATTGATCAATAATTGTTCAAATCAAAACGATGCCCAACCCCAAGGAACATGCTGGCCACATGAATTTTTAGTAAAAAAATAACAGTGAATAGTCATATTCTTATCTTATCTTTTATTTTATTTATTTATTTATTTTTTTTTACTGTGGTATCGATTTAGTATCGATATATCGATATTTTAGTCTGGTATCGTATCGAAGTCATAATTTTTTGTATCGTGACAACACTAATATATATATATATATATTGTAGGAAATTGTTCCCGTGTCTTTGTGTGTCTCAGTCTCTGCTCAGCAATCAGTTACAGCTTCAGGATCCTGGGAGAGTGCAAATCAATGAACCACACGTGTAGAGTCAATATGGTTTATTCAGAATGCAGCTCTCGAAGTTATTATATATTATATATATATATATATATATATATAAATTATATATATATATTTGTTGCTGAAGTACATTATTATTCATTTAGTGTATATAGAGGTAGATATAGCTGCTTAGATGAATATTCTGGTGGCACTCTAATTTATAGCTTCGTGTCTTGACACTTTGGTAAATCCTTAGAGTAGTTTTTTTATTTTATTTGTATTTTTTTATTTTTGTTGCAGGGTGTTAGTAAATATGGCCCTAGGTATTCAGATAATTTGGAATGAGTCCTCAGGATGTTGATGCATCTCAAAATGATTTGCTGTGGCCTGGGGTCTGTAACACAGGGTAGTGTAGTGGTTCTACTAGTGCATTCTTACACTAACTATACCATGCTAATCAACCAGTGCTTGGCAGAGTTCACAAAATGCGTTTTATTTGAAATTGCAGGACTGCATCCACTGTCACTGGTATGTCTAATGTGTATGTTTGTGCATTAGTCATTATACATTGATGAGATGATGCCACACTTGGTCTGTTTTGTGTTGTTATTTATTAATGCAGGACTGAGAGTAAATCTTTGCTTACTTGGCTGTAAGTATATATACTTTACTGTAATCTTCAGGTTTTGCTTCATGGTCTACTTTTTAAAAAAAATATGCCCTTTTGTTGTTATGTACTTGTTATGTTGATTGAACATTGGTCTGGATTCTGCTCTGCGTTTTCTACTGCACAAGAGGCGTGATCAACGGGCATAGTTCAAATGACTCTATTGGATAGTCATTCAACCAATCAGACCAATGATCCTTTTTTTCTCTATCTGTCATTGTGTTAAAACCGCCAATAGCACGCCAGGTGGATAAGCAGGTTTGGGATTGGTCCCCGCAAATTTTTAACAGAAGCAGGAATCAGATTGGGCTGGTTTACCCAGTCTAGTTATGTATTGAACAGTACAGTATAAGAATATATATATATATATATATGTATATATATATATATATATATATATATATATATATATATATATATATATATATATATATATATATATATATATATATATATATATATATATATATATATATTGTGCATAAGTTATATTATGCATATAAAATATGCATATTTTTTATAGCATATTTTATATGCTATAAAAGAAATGATATTAATGGTGGGAAAATTTGATTTTAATCTAAATTGCTCATGAATCTTTTGAGAGCTATACTCTTTTACATTTTCCATATGTGATTTTGTATTATAAAATATACCCATATATTAATGAACATTACATATTCACACACACACACACACATGATGACAAAATATGTGCCTTGAATGTGCAAATTCAAACATTTGCTCTGAAAACCCCTTGTACGGGCATAAGGTCACTTTCTGTTATTACAAGAGAAATTCCCACTGCCTCTGGATACTCGCACCTGTTATTCTGACAACGGCACCTGTTGTCAGAGGATTCATTATCCCTGTGGGTTTGCAGCAGGTTTAGCTATCGCCTGTCACTCAATGAACTAATGGAGGTTCCATAGTGCAGTGACAGAAAATTATCATCTGACCTCAGCTGACCAGCAATTCTTTCACTCTGTTATATGGAAACATCTGTATGCATAGCCTCGGCTAAACAAATAATTTGAGATGTGCCACGAGTTTATATATATGCACATGTGTAGTCTCTTTCGCTGTCCTTTTCACTTTTCTGTGATTACTGTTATGCAAAATGGCTGACATTCTGTCAGCTTCAGTTAGTGAGAGCTGAACAGGTAAAGTTCAGTTTTAGAGAAACGATTACAGCTCGAGGGTTTATTCAGTCAAGCGCTAATTGTGATCATAGACACATAACAGAAAAAATCTTATTAAATCATTAATAAATCATTTTCCAGTTATTGGCCACACTTAGAGAGCTAGAGAAATCACCCTGCTAAAACGACAAGTTTAAAATCTGGTACATCCGCTGTCATTAATACACTGACTTTCATTAAGTTCACCTCAAGGCAGCAGTCTATTTTAACTGGCAGGACACTCCGTATATAAGGAGAGTAAATCAGATGGTGCTCCATGCTTCTCCGTCCTACTGAATCAGAGGAGTGTGGAACTGAACTGCCAGTGTGATTTAATGTTATGGCAGAAAAGTGAGGATAGTACATCAGGATGTCGTATTAGAGTTACATAAGTGATACCAAACTAAAGGAATAATGCTGAGGCTGAATCCCAGCTTATGTACTTGGGTGAATTGAGTTCACTTTATACGGTTGACTGACAGCTGAGTCAGTCCTTGTATGAGATCTCCAAAAAAAACAAAACAAAAAACAAATAGAGTTGACTGACAATAAGGGACTATAGCTACACTTCCCATTTGGGTTAACTGGAGCATAGTTCAAATTGATAAAGGCCAGACGGGGCCAAGACCCTTCTAATGCTAGCCAAAGTCAGCCGGAGGGCCTATGGCCTATGTTGGGGAAAGTGCTTCCAATATTTTTAGAAAAAAAATAAAAATAAAGGCAAAAAAAACACAAACTAATAACACAGCATTACACAACCAATATCTATGATCAACAAAACACTTCAACAAAATAACAGCGAAAAGAAAAAAAATATACCCTCAAAGCAACTCACAACAGCACAAAACCATAACAAAACACCAGCAACAAATACAACATACAACAAATAACAACAAAAAGCAACAAAACACAACAAAACAGTAATACAGCACACAACAAAGCACAATAAAACAACATTACAACACCAAAACAACACTAACACAATGCACAACAAAACAAAAAACAAACCAAATAACACAACGACATCAAAACAATGCACATAAACACCACCACAACAATAAAACCACAACAAAGCACCAATACAATGCGCAACAAAGCAATAAATAAATGCAGGTTGATCAGGACACTTTTTCCAAGTGATCTCAATGGCCAAACGTATCCCAATCACCCTGAATTCACCCTAAATCAAGAACCTCAGAATTGTAAAACTGCCTGCTAAAACTTTTATCTTAGATAAAAATGATCTAAAGCCTGAGTGAATAACCTATTGTCACAGATAAGTTGTTTTTTAAATCACTGACCTTTAGTTTGTATATCATTAATAATCTTGTTTTTATTACCACTTAAGATCCTCCTTTTTCCTTTTTTCAGCGTCCAGTCTCATCTGTGTAAAGAGTGTTCGCGACTACCTTCTGTACTGTGGGTTCGTGAATTATTATTAAAACTTTTTGTTGAAACTTCATCTTCGTGTATTTGTTCAACACATTGTGACGGCTACATTTTCTTGTCTGATTAATAATAAGGCTGTTGACAATGATGGATAACAGTGAAGGATTTTCTGTAAGTGATGAATTGGACAGACAGGCAGTCCCAGAGGTTCTGTTAGTATGGTGTTGGGTAAAGACACATAATATGAACACACAGAGCTCCTGTTATTAGCCTAAAATATGATTGCTACACTGTAAAAAAAAAAAAAAAAAAAAGTTAAATATTTTTAGTTAATTAAAAATAAAAATTTGAGTTAATACAATGAACATTTTTTAGAATTGACCACCTTTTTAAAAAAAAATATTAAAAGATTTTGTAAGCTTATTAGGTAATTGTATGTGTTTTATTTATAGACACAGTGAAACATGCCAAATTGATTTGTGATCAACAATGATTTATCATTGTTTTTATGTGGTTCAGATACAATAATATTTTGAGTTTATATTTATTAAACCAATTTCCTTCATTGTATCAACTAAAATTTTTAATTTCAATAAACTCAAAATATTGTTTTGAGTTTTAAGGCAACCAGTATACTTACATTTTTTACAGTGAAGATGACTCAGTTACATTTTATCAAAATACTTTCACGCCTGATTTAATCTGATGGGTGGCCTGAGAAGAACTGTGCTCCGTCGTTCTATGTTCACATTAGCTTCTGCTTCATCTTTTCATACATGATTTTGTCATAATCTCATTGATTCGGTTTTTGCTCTCCAATGAAAAATATTTTACAGCAAAAGATAATTTACTAATTTTAAAATAATTTAATTAAATGAACTCATAATGGCAGCAAACTCGAACACGCTATTCTATACAAATTCCAAAAAGGGGAGGTCCTGGAGCGTGTGTCTATTGTGCCTTTGAGCAACACCCTTAACCCCAGCTTGCTTCAGGGCAAATCTTGTGATACTGCCCAAAGTGTCTATAAAACATCTCAGCAGGAGAGGTTGCCTGTGTCATCTCTCTATGGGTTTAAATAGACTGTGCAGAAAATGAAATTGTGAGAATCGGTTCACCTGCCACTTCCTATTGAGCTGTCTAAAGCTCTAGAGCACATGTGGGCATATATCTTACACATCCAGTATAATTCATTCACTGACAATATCCTGCTGACTACTGACATATTCATGCCCTCCCTCAACCACCTTCTCACTCTTTGTCCATCTCTCTTTCTTTTTCAGTCTTCTCCCTAGGAGGCCTTTCCACTCAATACACCATGTCACACTCACCATGTGTCACACCATATACAAACACCAATTATAGCGTTCACATATTTTTTCCCTAGAATCACATTAGTGTTGTGTTGGCAGCTTTTCCAAGCACAGAACATGTATATAACATAAGCAAGCAGTATTAAACTTACAATCCAGCAGTAAAATGCAGCTCAAGAAGTGCAATTGCTAAAGGAGAAGAAAACAACTATGGCTTAAAGTATGTGGACACATGATCTTATTGATCACATTGATCTTAATATCTTTTTGATTACTTCTATTGAATGGATAATAATTTCTCTAATTATAGATTACCAATGTCCTTTTGACAATTTAATCAATCAGGTGAATCAATAAATTACATTTTATTTTTATTTTATTTTGTCTAATACAGTAGCCTCAATGAGCATCCTACTTTCAAAAACATTTAAATCCACGGACAGACCCCAAACCTTTGAATGGCTGTCAGTAAAGAGTATTTGGTAATCAAGTAATCAGTTGATTATTTTGACGATTAATCAAATAATGGGGGTTGTTTTTTGTTTTGTTTTGTTTTTTTTAGAAGGGTTTGAACAATAGCATGCTCAACTCATTAGAACTCCTCCATTTGTAAGACTTTTATTTATTAAAGTCAGCATACTTAAACCAACTATATCAAAAGTGTTACCTTAGGGTTACTTAATCTAGAGGGGACGGCCTCACAACTATTTCTAGGTTTCAGCAGGCCAACTACACTGAAAAAAGTGAAACTACTGTGTCATTTATTTAAAGTACATTTTTACATTGGACTAAGTGAAAATCATGATTTCTGGTTTAAACCTGTTTTGTTCAGGTTTCCTTAAAGCAAATAACGAACACCCTAGACAAAATTAAAAGCAACAGTTTGAGTTAAATAGCATTTTTAACTCAAACCAGAGTTTTTAACGTCACGTGACCCCATGACGTCACATCAACGAACTCCTTGCTCGGCCAGACAGAGTTTTTCAATCCGCCATTGCTCTCTTCGCTTCGAAGACATCAAGACTCCGTTCTGTGGCCCAGGAAATCTCCTATGCTGCGTCCCAATTCGCCTACTTATACTACGTCCTAAAAGTATGTACTCTTTTTGTGAAGAAAAAGTATATACTTTTGAGTGTGTAGCAGAAAAGTATGCAAGCTTCGGGACATACTACTTCGCCATCTTTAACGGACTCTGTCGCTTAGTTACGTGCATCCCGTCACCGTTTATCTGCCCTGTCAATCATCGTCAGATTCGTCACAGTTCAAATCCTCCACATTCAGATTAATCTCCTACCGTATCGGAGAGAAATGTAGCCGCTCGTTGATCTGCCATTTGTGGGTCTTTAATGCAGAGACTCTCCTCATGTGTTTGCAGTTTGAATATAATGATGCATTTAAAAGTTAATGGCCAAAAATGTCATTACAAAAGTTCACAATGCTGCTGCAGGTGAAATATAATGTGGACAACACTGAATAAATATATTTTTGTCAGGTTAAATATTGATAGGGTCACTCAAACCCCTTTATCTAAACTTCTCTACTTAACCATCGAACTCGCACATCCGTCATGTTTGTAGTTTTTTAACGCTTTTTATCCGCGTTTGTAGTTCTAATCGAATCCTCGTCCAACTCGCAATGGGTTGTGGGCAATATCAGCCGTTAGAGTGCCCATCGATCCATACTGTGAATTCGGACCGGAAATAGTAAACCATCCGGGAATCTTTGGAATACTCTTTTCAACATACTACGATTTGGGACATACTAATTCTATTTTCGTATACTATTTAGGATGGATAGTATGCGAATTGGGACGCAGGGCTAGACTCGGTAAGCATTCGATATTGTATTATTTTTTTTACGTGAATAAGTGTTTTTCATTCATATTTATGGTTAGTGGCAGGATGGACGACTGGGCTATTACTTTACATACAACTGTGTTTGTGCAGGTGTTAGCTAAAGCTATAGCCAAGCCTCTGACAAATTCAAAGTTAACTTTTTATTATTTCACTGTGATGTAATGTTAATTTGATGATGGTGTATTGTGATGAGGCTTGTTTGTCTCTAACAAAGTTAGTCAAAGTGCTTGAATAAATTAACGTTAAGTTATGCCTCTTTTCTCACATGCACTGCAACCGTCAACTAACGTTAAGTTAATTTAAGCACCTTGCAGCCTGCAGGAACAATATATGAAAAGGCCAATGTCCGAAATAGCTAATGTTCGATTGAGCCCATGTGTAATAACTCCGGAAAATAATTATTCTATTAGGTATTCTACATTTAAATTAACTTTAGATTTTGAATAAAAACTCCCGCCCGAGCGCGCCCTGCCCCCACGGCACTCCGTTTTGATATCTCCGTGCATGGGGGATGGGATCGATCGCACTCAGAGCACTCGGCTCGGGTATTCATAACGGAGTGGTGCGGAGGGAGCAAAGTGACTCGTGAGTGTTTCAACTTTTCAAATTCATTCCTATGAAAGTTAAGCACAGGGATGTCACACGTACCGGTACTTTAGTCCCAATTTGGTACTGAAATTTAAAACATGTTACGATACCAGCATTTCTGTGGTACCGATTCGAGTATATCCGGTAAAGTGACCCGCTGCGTTCAGTCACTTCCTATCGTTACTGTGTATGTGAATATTAAGCTGCAAAATACTATTAAAATAGTACTCCTGCATGTTCTGTGTGAATGACGGGCACTTATGATGAATAGCTCTTTGCTCTTGTGATGAATGAACTGACTCGTGCTGCGTTTTGCATTAATGAAATGCATTGGAATAGAAAATGTGTTCTGATTTAAGAATTCATATTCCATTGTTTCACCTGTCAGCATAATGCAGTATAGTACAATTTCACCAGTATGTCGAAGGTCTAATTAATAATGACAGTCTAGTGATTATTTTGGATAGTGCTTTAACTGCCCCAACAACAACAAACTAAATTGTGACATTTCAACTTTTCCTTTGTTTTACAGGTTGATTTTGTTTCCTGGAAATCTTGCAATTTTGGCCTTCTTGCTGAATTTGGTGAGTCCCAAAGAATACAACTGTGAACATTATTTTCATGTATTTTTAAATAGGAATGACTAACACTAGAGAATAGCTTTGAAATTACCACAAATGTATCTTTGCTAATATTATACACTACATAATAGTATTAAAATACAATGGAAGGTTCACTTCATGTCAGTATTTAATTTATTTGATATATTTATTATATTTTTTGAGAAAATAACCCCAAATCAAAACTAATCTAGAAGTTACCCAATTTAATGTGGTTTCTTTTACCAGGCAGTATAAATAAATCAATAAAGCGCAAAGTTATTTCATGAAGCTTCAAATGTCCTAAAATATGGTGTAGAGATACTCGCAAGAAATCACTTGAGCGCTTGTATCCCATTGAGATGTGCCATATCGTGTAATTTGATCTCACTTGCAGGCAGTGATGGCGCATAATTTTTTTTTATATAAATACTGTTGTGTTTCTCACATAAACTGATCGTTTCGTGTCTTAAGACATCAATGTGTCTCTACGAGCCACAGGGTTTAATATGGATCCCTATGTCTGTATGTTTTTTACTCTCATAGAAGTAAAATTGACATGCATTATACGAGCAATGAGTTAAAAATCTTCATTTGTGTTCTACACACCTACATCTCGGATACCCTGGCGGTCAGCAGATAAACATCACACTCTTATTTTCGGGGAATTCAAAATTTCCTAAATGATATTGACTGAATTTTCTTCTTCTTTTTTGCCAGAACTGTCAAAATATATTTGTTAATCAATTAATTTGTGAATATGAATTTAATGTAAGATGCTATGCCCAATTTTGTACTACAGCTAATACTATTGTTTCTTTTCTTGTTTCAACAAGATCCTTTTGGATGGGCAGACCTGGCAGTCAAAAGGCCAGCCAAGTCGCGGGTTATTCTGAATCCCGATGACACCAGGAAGCTAATTCTCCCTCATGGCATTCCAGAGTCAATGGAGTATCTTATGGATGAAGTCCGGAAAGTGTGAGGGTTGAATGGCAATTTAGGACTGCAATACCAAGACAGAGACTTTGGAGATGCGCTAGTGAACTTGACATCTACTGTGGAACTTGAGGATTTGGCAACTATCAAGGTCATCCCAATAACTCATGATTGTAGCCAAGTAATCACTCTCACTGTCTGTGATGATATAGTGTCTGCTCAATCAGATGTAGTTAAGATGCATCTCTTAGCTCTGTATCATGCTTGAAGAAATTTTTTATCTCTATTTGCACTTTGAATATTGAGTACTTTGATTACGGTTGTACTTATTGTTTGCACTATGATTGACACTATGACAATTTGTGGAAAGGAGTTCAGTTAGGAGGTCAAAAGTTGTAGGAGCTCATAACACGTGCACCAAGTCTTAAAGGGTTAGTTCACCCAAAAATGAAAATTATGTCATTAATGACTCTGTCTAATGTCGTTCCACACCCATAAGACCTCTGTTTATCTTCAGAAAAAGTTTGATATTTTATATTTAGTCCAAGAACTTTCTGTTCCTCCATTGAACATGTATATGCGGTATACTGTCCCTTTCCAGAAGGACCAGAAAGGTAATAACAACATAATCAAAGTAGTCCATATGTGAAATCTGTTGGTTAGTTAGAATCTCTTGAAGCATTGAAAGTGCATTTTGGTCCCAAAATAACAAAAACTATGACTTTATTCAGCAATGTCTAGACGCCATTGATAATGCTGAATAAAATCGTAGTTTTTGTTATTTTGGGACCAAAATGTATTTTTGATGCTTCAAGAGATTCTTACTAACTACTTTGATGATGTTATTATTACCTTTCTGGTCCTTCTGGAAAGGGACAGTATACTGTGCATACGTTTTCAATGAAGAGACAGAAAGCTCTCTGACTAAATATAAAATATCTTAAACTGTGTGAAGATGAACAGAGGTCTTACGGGTGTGGAGCGACATTAGGGTGAGTCATTATTGACATAACTAACGGAGAGTTTTAAAGGAGAGGTGTACGAAACAGTTTTGCATTAGCGTGGTTGCATTTAGTGGAAGTTTACATAAGGTTTAAAAAAAGGTCTGGAAAAGACCATTTACTTTATTCCCCAAGTGTTGATGTGTAAAATGCATACCGGCTTGCCTCACTGGCAGCACAATTTGACAACAGTGATGTATCTTATAAAAAAAACTATCACAATAAACATTTGGGTCTTTTGAGAGAATATTCCTGTCTTTATTTACAGTAAGTCAACTATGTACTGACAATGTTTTTGTTTTATTTTAAATGTAAATGTTTCTTTTATATTAAAGCAAGTTTAGCTTTTTTCATGGTAAAAGTTAAGTTGTAACAAAGCAAAAATAAATATTATAGTAAAATGTTTTCTTGTGGCTAAAGAAAATATGATTAAGGTATTATTCAAAAATATAGTTTGTACAGAATCAGAAATTTAATTTGAGCTAATTTTAAAAAAATGCTTGTAACAAAATTACAGCATTTTATTTAGTTTAGACCAAACTAAAAATTATACTTTGTTATTATAATAAAAAGCAAGTTTTTCCAAAATACAAATTTAAGTTGTACCAAAGTAAGAAAAATGATTCATGGCCTCTATAATAAACAATATTTTTACTTTGTGTGAATGTAATTTTTTTATCTTGGGCAGAAGAACTATTTTGATTAATATTAAATTAAATTGTTAAGTTTCAACCAAATTAAAAATATAGCTTGAGGAAAAACTAATAAATTTAGCTGTAACAAATTACAGTAATTTTTTTAGGTTGGTCCAATGAATCATTTTTTTCAGTGTATCTCAGCTAAAGACTGAAGGGAAACTGGATTTAAATGATACAAAACAGCAGAACAGGCAAGCAAGGGATAATACAATCCCGGTTTATTATGCGATCTAATATCAAGATAGGCAAATCAGCACATATAACAGTTGTATTACGCAGTATTGAAGTTTATCACTGATATATCTAGTAAATCAGTTATTTATTTATCTTGTGTGTCTTAACTGTGTTCTGATAAGTATGGAAAAAGTCCAATGACACTATAATTTGCATCCATCTCCTCTCTCCTACAGGCTTGCCTCAAGCCCAAGGTAACCTTGCTCAGCCAGGGTTCTGATTTGTCAGTTGTAACCCTTAGCGGAGTGAAGAAATTAATAAACAGTGAAAAATCCACAACATTCTCATGTGTTGATGTAGGTTTATTAGTGCTTTACATTGCACATTTGGTGTAATGCAGCAGGTTGGGTTGCCAGATGAACATTATAAGCAACCCAAGCTCACAGCTTATGCAGAGATGGAGTTTGTTAACAGCTGCAATAAGGAAAATGATAAAAGTTCAAAACACAACGCACATCTGACTTGATTTGCATGTTATTGGAAAGCCAAACATAGAGAAGATTCAGACTTTTTCCGCATGAAGCAGCATTTACTATTAAGTCGCTCAGAGAAACATGTAACTTGCATGTAAAAAAAAACACCACACTTCACTCTGAAACCTGCAGTGCACACATTTATTTAACTGAATTGCAGACTTTGGGATTTTACAAAGATTTATATATATCATGCTAATATTGCGTTTCATAGATTCTCGTCCTTGGAATGCGTCACTTACGTTATTTTGCCAGTTAATCAAAAATCGGTACATTTCTATAAAGGATTTTTTAAAGGCCCACTGAAGTGCCTTGAAATGCACAGCATTATTCAGTATGTTTGACGTAGGCCTAATTTCCACTGAAACAGGAAAACAAGGCAGGACATATCATCATCATCATCATATCAAATAACCATCACAGCTCGGCTAGAACCTAATCTCTAGTCGTTTCCAACATTCTGTGCAGAATTCAAATGTGTCTGATATGTTTTCTGGTATGACACTGTGTGCACGGCTGCGTGCTAAAATCAAACTTAATTCGCTCTAATGGAAAGCATATTTACACTGTCTGAATCATTCCCTATATGTAGAAAATAGCAAAAGTGTGAACAAACGACCGATTTCAGATGCAGCTTCAACGTCCATTTATAATGTAGGCAGGGGGACGCTTTAAATTCTAGAAAGCATTTGAATGGACAGAAAATTTGATGAGAAGCTGAAGTGCATAGTGATGTCATCCAAATCATTGATCCATATTGGCATAAGTGAGATACTGTTTTTAATGCTTATATATTCTCAATTTGAATGTCATTGTTTTGGAGTACACTAGTTGAGATTACAGTAATGCTAGCATATTCATACTACAAGCCAAACAACTATATAACATGTATAACATCAGAGTAGTGTGTAACTAAAAAAACACACACCCCCCACCACCACCCACTAACTATGTTTTGTTAGGGTCAATCAGTTCTAAATTATTATAATTTCCGATTCTGAGCACACATGTCTTGCTTGTCTTACCTTCAGTACCTTTAGAAAGCTCCTTCTGGTAAAGTAGTTTCTGAAGCATGTTCATCTCAGTCCAGTGCACATGCAATTATCGAGAAGAGATAGCGCATAAAGACATATTGACCCAGAGTTTGAGTACTGACATTATGAAATGCTACAAAAATAGCAAATGTGCAACAGCACATTAATTAAGCTGAGAAGCCAAGTTTGCAGTGATCTTTACAATCAGCATGCGATGCATGACACTTTTCTTACAAGTAACAAAAACTATTTTTCCAGTATTCCAGAATTTTCTCCCATTGCAAAATAAGGATATTTTTATTAAGTAAATTCAGATGATCTAACTCAAACTGAAGAGGCAAACTTGATCTGCAGTCATTTTGGCACCTCTGTTCATTGAACTGCGGGCCAAAACACAAGTTCAAGGCCCTTAAAGCCAATTTTAAAACTAAATTGTATTAAATTCAAAGGAAATGCTATAATGGGTGAGAGATAAACTACTGAATATGAGCTCAATCACATTCTAGAGCAATTAATCAATGTAAAAAGAAGAAAAATATGCTCTTAAAAATGTAAACGTTTCTAATTCTGTAGATGAACTAAGTGCATATTGACTAACTCGTAGCTCATTTTTATCAGTTTGTGACGCAAAGCTCAAAGTTTTTTCTGTCCTTCATTAAAATAGAAGAAAATAAATATTGCATCACCAAGAGTCACCAAGTAGAACAAATAAGGACAATACATACACTTTCTAACATATAAAAAGTTAATTTTTATCACTGTCAATCAAAGTTAATTTTAATCACTGGGTCAAAATAATAATAATAAAAAATACGACAATGCATCTATGGTAATTTTTCTGGGAATTGTAGAAGGAATTCAAAATGTTTTTAGAAAAGGAAAACATATTACAATATTCCATCAAAGCATTGAGTTCAGAACGGATAAGGACAACTGTTCAATCATTCAGATCCGCTCAGCATGAGCGCACTTATAAAGGAAGTCAAGAGCAATTCATGAAAAACTCATCACGCCTTCATCGGACTCTTACAAAAGGAATTGTTCTGAAGAGCAAACCGTTGAATGGTTCAGCTGATTTTGAAGCGGTTCAGCTGATTTTGGAGCGGTCCTGCTGAAAGCAATTAAATGAATGCCATAGTTTTAAGGAGTAAAATTAAAGCTGTTCTGTTCAAAAAGCATGATCACAATTTTTTTTCCTGTGTACATCATGAAAGACTGTCATCAGCTTTTACTGATCACAGAGTTTCTAAGATATATATTAGAGGTGGGCATAGATAATTTTTTTAAAATCTAGATTAATCTAGATTATTTTAAAAATTAATCTAGATTAAAATGGCTCATCTGAATTATGCTGAAGGCTTTCAGAATGTGTGTGCTACCCTCTCACAGACGTTACGCTAGGGGTGTAACGGTACAGATTGCTCATGGTTCGGTTTGTATCACGGTTTTAGGTTCACGGTTTCGGTACGATTCTGTATTTACTATGTTCAGGGAAAAAAGGACAAATGTCAAATAAAAATAAATAAAATAAGAACAAATAACATAAATACAAGCAGCACACAAATAAATACTATTGAGCAAAGATACTAATAAAATAAAAAATGCTTTTCAGAGTTTTCAGGTGGGTCTAACATTAGTTTTTATGTAAAGAAATTGAATAAAGTAATTAAATGTAAAATAATTGCATATTTCACTGATTAAATTAAAGATTAATCCTTTAATTAAATTTACAAAAGCTATTCAATCAAGAGCAGTGAGTGATGTCCTTATCTTTTGTTTGACATACAGCAGTAAAGGCTACTGCCCCTTTAAGACCCAATGCAAGGATATGTGTCATCTTTCTCGACTGTATACAGTTCACTTGAGGCATACTCATCAAGATGGACATGATGACATACTTTCTGTGTGAGTTTGTCCGTTCAAGCGCAAGACTTGAAAGATAACTCGATATTTGCGCACTTTGGGACAAGTGCACAGAGACAGATCTTTTCACAGTGTGCGAGAGTTCTCATTCACGTCTTCTGCCGATTATACCCGGGTGATGACGTTGAAAATGACTGGTCATATTCAGACATATGGCAGCACTCGCATGCATTGAACAGTTTACAAAGAGAGGCTGTTTTGCCGTTTTTCTTTTATTATCGCTGTTGTAATGTATCACTGAGAAGCCAGCACGTGTATTTATCGACAGAAACATACAAAGCATTATTTTCAAGTTACAACCAATATTAAATATGCGTCATCAGATGTGAGATGAACCGCGGTGCAAGTGCGTGCCGGCATCATTTACACGGCATCCCGGTTCACGTCAGACAGCACCCCGGTTGGGAAACGCTGGTATAGACCCAGCTCCCAACCCAACTTTGAGAACTGATTAACATTATTTTTTATCGCCCAATAAGAGTCTCACGTTAACGCAGCACAGACCACCACTAATATATCGGATCAATATATAACGGCCCACCACTAATATATATACACACACTCACCTAAAGGATTATTAGGAACACCTGTTCAATTTCTCATTAATGCAATTATCTAATCAACCAATCACATAGCAGTTGCTTCAATGAATTTAGGGGTGTGGTCCTGGTCAAGACAATCTCCTGAACTCCAAACTGAATGTCAGAATGGGAAAGAAAGGGGATTTAAAGGGTCATGAAACCCCCTCTTTCAGCTCAAATCCACCTCGTAATCTTTTTGAAAAATGCTACTTAAATGGGCGTGCATGCCCGTGAAAAGAGGGGAGGGGGTGGGTGTGGCAGAGCGAGGCAGGGGAAGAAAGAGGGGGGCGAGCAACTGTAATCTATCAGTGCAGAGCAGTGGCCCATGCCAAATCTCAACAAAAATATGGGGTTAAACGTAACGAAATGCAGGATTTTTAAAGCTGGCAAAATTAAAGTCCAATAAAATACACTGACAACCGTCTGTTTGACCATTTAAAGTAACCGAATGCTTTGCTACATATATTAGATTAATCGGAATTGTTTAAAATATAGAAATGCATACACAATTATTATTGTCATTTATAAATATAGAATTTTTTATGTTTGTATACACAGTATAAATGCATATTTTTTTAAAGAAAAAAAAAATGATCGAAAAAAACAACAACCGTTATGTACATATAGCCGAGATCTAACTTACGCGCGTCCCAGAACACCCATAATAAAGATGGACAGCGACAGTGAAGACTACAGTAAAAGCAGTACAGAGGGCTCTGCTGAGGTGGAGGACTTTTCTCCTCCTGAAACCCCAGGGGAAGATGGTTCAGATAGCGGTGCAGGTCCTCAGCCCTATCAATTTGAACCGTTAGCTCCTGCTGATTGTGGAGGAAAATATGGTCGAACCGGAGACAGCGCGGATGGGAGATGTTTCAGAATGGTAGCTAACTAATCAGACCAAAAACAGGTCCAACCTGAAATTAGCATAACGTTTTCACTCATAAACGTTGTAATAATTATGCAACAGGTGTACCACCGCCCGCAGCCAGAGACTAGCCCTGGCAGCATCGCGGGGAAAGCCATGCAACACACCCGAATCTTTACACCAGGGAAACAAACACTTACGACCCATCATAAACTCCTCTCATCTACTCCGTGAACACGCAGACTGTCACTTCTGTCATTTGAAAGAACCACGTGCTATCATGAATAATTAAGAGACGGTGTCTTCTCATAGGATAAGAAAACTCAGTCTCATTAATAATAATGAGACACCGATGCGTCACGTAGCACTATTAGAGCGATGATACGTCACAAGCTGTGACGTGGACGCAATGTAGTTTTTAAACCCGGAAGACGAAAATAGGGTGAAAAACATAAAAATTGACCAGATTCCCCTTTTAATTAAATCTAACAGATGCTAACATTATGTTCAATGATGTTCAACACACATACCTCTGTTAAAATCTCAAAAATTTAGCTGTAGGGTTTCATGACCCTTTAAGCAATTTTGAGCGTGGGATGGTTGTTAGTACCAGAGGGGCCGGTCTGAGTATTTCACAATCTGCTCAGTTACTGGGATTTTCACGCACAACCATTTCTAGGGTTTACAAAGAATGGTGTGAAAAGGGAAAAACATGCGGCAGTCCTGTGGGCGAAAATGCCTCGAAAATGCCGAAAATGATGATGCTAGAGGTCAGAGGAGAATGGATCCATCATGCTTTTTTACCACTGTGCAGGCTGGTGGTGGTGGTGTAATGGTCTGGGGGATGTTTTCTTGGCACACTTTAGGCCCCTTATTGCCAATTGGGCATGGTTTAAATGCCACGGCCTACCTGAGCATTGTTTCTGACCATGTCTATCCCTTTTTGACTACCATGTACCCATTCTCTGACAGCTACTTCCAGCAGGATAATGCACCATGTCACAAAGTTTGAATCATTTCAAATTGGTTTCTTGAACATGACAAGGATTTCACTGTATTAAAATGGCCCCCAAAGCCACCAGATCTCAACCCAATAGAGCATCTTTAGGATGTGGTGGAATTTATCATTTATTAATAAAAAAAAAAAAAAAAAAACTTGACCTGATTGTCTAATTGCAGCAGGTGTTCTATCAAGCTTTCACAGCTTTTCTGCCCCTCTAAAAAAACATACAACTAGTCAAAGCCAGACATCTGCTGACTCACATGGATGCTGAGCCACTGTTGTTTTGAGCTAACTTAACCTCTGACCTCGGGGACACTAATACATGACAATAGGAGGAGGAGTGAGCAGCAGCCTGAATTGCAGAGAATGGGGATCCTGTGGGGGCCTCACAACCTCTGATCCATGGATACTCCACGGTTTTAACTTACTGATGTTTGATTATGGCAAAAAACTAAAACAAAACATGTGTGGGTGCCCTGTGGCTGAAGAGTCACTGACTTTTGTTTTGTCATTACATTCTGTACTTCTTAATCTACCCAAGAGATGTCTCTTTCACCCCGGTTCTGGTTATTATAGTTGTCCAATAAATAAATAAATAAATAATTTGCGGTATTTATTATACATTATTTATTTGTGAACTTCATTATTATAATTTAGTTTTAAATTCATATGCCTTTCCAATCTTAAATCAAATTTACTTCCCCTCACATTTGTAGCAACATCTTTTCTCTTCCTGAGTGCGGGACAATCTGTCACTCATAAGAGATCAAAACAATTCATAGTTTTCACGTGACATCACACACACAGGAACGCCCACCTGGAGGGCAAAACAAGGCGTTCCTCCATTGCCCCCCAGTCATTTTTTCCAGGTTTCAGTAATAATGTAGTAAGACAGTCATATTAAAATACCAAATTAAATATACACCTTATTGATGATTCATACTTTGTACAGGAAAGCAAATGAACACAGATTACTAACGCAGCTCAAGGTTTCTCATTAAGCGTATATATTTTCCCCAGAAACCCATTATTAAAACGTTGCATTCATATTCTTGGTTCATCTGCTCGTCTGTATATAGTATGCATCATCAAAAAGAAACTGAATTTGATCTTTTAATATTACTGTTTTACTGCACTTTAAGGATGGGTTGCACAAATAAGGATTATTTAGCCTGCCAATCCAGTCCACCCTCCGTCTGCTGCTTGAGCAGCTCTATAATTCGAACAGTTTTACTGTGCAATTAATCTGTTTAAAATTAAGCGGTTAAAACCCATACAAATGTAAAATAAAATTTAAAATGTACTCATTGATGCAACTCACGTATAGTGTTTTTCGTGTTAAGAGTTTTAAAAACCTCCCGCAGCAGGTGCTGCATATGGATCTTAAGTGCCCAAAATGTGCATCTTGTTCACATATTTTTGTTTTAAGATGGAAATTTGACAGGCTTGTGCTGTAGTTCTATGCAGTTCTATGGCGGGTTTTGCCCTCCAAGGCTTCATGACAGTCACGTGACTAAAAACTATAGCAAACCACAACCATCCAATCAATTCCTGATGGACAAAATCCTGCCCTTCAAAAAAAGTACATTTTAATTTTTCCTTTTTTTTCTCTCTCTTTTTTAAATAATGGCAATTTTGCAAAAGTTTTTTGAGACCGGAGTGAATTGCTAAAGTTCAAAAGAACAAAGAGAGACGAATGTAGGCATTTTGATTAAAGATAAAGGAAAGCGAGCTTGAAGTACTCCTCTAGACATTTCTGGTTGACTGGACATTGTCTGCAACTACAACATCAATCAATGCAGAGCGGCCATGTGTCCTCTCTGTAGCTCTCTTTGCAAATGCAATCGAACACAACAAAGGAAGCTTGAGAGGATGAAAACAAAAATCAGAAAGAAAAATGACAAAAAGGAAAAAAAGACAGAGTTAGCCAATACAAATATATCCTCTGGAAATGTTTATTTCTTCTGATTTTCTCCTTTCTTCTTCTGATGTATGTTAAATGAATAGTGCTGAATGAATAGTTGCAAAAATAAATTCTGTCATCATTTGCTCACCCTCATTTAGACTCAAACTTGCATGGCTTTCATCCTGGCATGAAACACAAAAGGAGCCATTCTGACAAACACTAAAGTACGTGTTGATCCTTTCTATTCAGTTGCAATAAATGTGCTTTCAAGTTTTACAAAAAGACATAAAACACCATACAAAAATAACACAAATGTCGACCACATTGCTAAATTAATCATTGTTTTGACAACTTAAATTTTGCCCAGTTTTTCACAAAAAGCTACTGTAGGCTATAGCTCCCGAAAACATGGAATATAGTGAGTCATGCAGGCCACAATTAAAATAATTGTATGGTGTGTTTGAATCCTTTATGAAGCTGAAAGTCAGCATGAAATGGAAGCGATATTCTTTTCTTTTTGGTATAGAGGGTATGCATGTGATGTCAAAATTGGCCAGAATGACTGTGGTCGCCCACTTGAGTGGCAAAAAGTGTGTGTTGTAGGATTAGTTTTCATGAATTCTGAGAAAAAAAAGAAAAGAAAAAAAGAACAAAACACATCCAAATTATGAAATATCTTTAAGATTGACTGTACACATTTGACTAGAAAGTATCGCAATTCTCCTGGTGGATTGTGCCTTCACCCCTAGAGCCAGGTATGCCAGGACAATGGATTCCACAATCCAGTGAGACAACCTCAGCTCGGAGATTTCCTTTTTTTTCTGCTGCCCTCCGTAACAGACAAAGGTCTGAGGTCCTGAAACACTGCGTCCTGTCTACGTAAGTGCGGAGAGCATGTACTGGACAGAGCAGTGCCAATGCTGGGCCTGCCTTCTCCAGGGGCAGCGCTTGCAGGTTCCACCTGATCTCTGAAAGGAGTGGTGGGAACCTTGGGCACATATCTAGGCCGGGGTCTCATTAAGCTCTGCAGACGGCAGATAAAACCACTGTGTGGTCCTAAAAGGGCATCTGTAGAGGGTGAGGGGGGTTTATCCTCCTCGCTCCTCTAAGGAACCTGTTGACCAGGTCATGCTGTCCCACCATTTTTTACTCCACAAGGTTGTGGTGCGCAGAGCTCACAGCCATATTAACAATCAGTTTGAAAGGAGACAGCCTTCGTTCCAACCCTTCTTAGAGGAAGAAGAGCACAGACCCACTCTGGGCATATTCTGGGGATTTCTCGGCAAGAAGAGCACCAGGCGATGATGAGGTTCCATTTCAGAGCATAGGCATGTCTCGTGGACAAGATTCTATCTCAAGTGATGGTAGTCACTACCTGAGGTAGTAGGATATTCAAACCTTCTGTGTCCCATCCAGAACCCACAAGTGTAGGTTCTACAGGTTGGGACAAGGGTGCTAGAGGGTCCCACTTCTCTGGGAAAGGACGTGATTCCTCAGAGGGATTGGCCAGGGAGGGGATGTCACGAGTACAAGTCGAGAGAACTATTGCAATATTCCAGTCCCTAATCATTAGCCTGAAGTCGTCATACTTAATTCTAGTCAGAATTCGAGTCTGAAACTCCTCCATTGGGCTGTAATTATGGGGCGTGTTTTAACTGAACCAGAAAAGACCTCAATTGGATAGACCTACAACCAATAAGAGCAATGGAGCGACGCATAGCGTTAGTTGTCAAATGTCAACAGACCTCACCTACACTGTGTTGCCAAGTCTGGGGTTTTCCCGAGTGATGTTTTCCATGTCCACGGGTTGAAGCGACCTCATTGTGATATATAGACCCAGGAATTCAAATTTTAACAGGCAACCTTGCCAAAATAACACTCATTTTTTACATCCATCCAGGGTATATAGTAATTGTATGACAAAGAGTAAACATTATTTTAAATGTCTTTAAAGTCATAAAGGTTTGTAACAAAATAAGGGGGATTAAATGACAATTAATTTTGACTGAACTTGTCCTTTATTCTATCATCTACCAATACCTGCATAAATCAGACAGGCATCTGACCTTGCTTTGAACGTGACCAAGACATAAAATACCTCAAAAAAGTGTTATGTGCCAATGACAGTTTGGAGATGGGATTTTTGCACTAATGCGTTTATCTAACACGGCCAGATCTCATCTATTCAAACATGAGTCTCTTTCAGCAAGTTTTGTCAGGGCAATCAAAGGGACTATCACAGGTTTAATCAGGCTCACGTCATTGAAATTCCCACTGAAGCAACTCATCAGACATCTGGACAGACTGCGGTTGCTGTTCACTCATTCAGAAAAAAAGGGGGGGGAAAAAAGACAAAAGTTTTCTATTTAAAATGCATTTGAGGACAAGGTTCACTTAAATTCATTAGGATTATGCAAATTGGATGAGTCTGACGCCTCCTGTCACACTGTCATGAGAGAAGGCAGATCAATGAAGACGGCACATTATATTCAGTGCTCAGTCAGGTGAGACGCTGCATTTGCCAACACCTGCACTCAAAACCGTCTGTTCATTGTTTCCACTGTGAAAATTATACAAATACCTCTAAGTGGCTATAAGCAACATTCTGCTAATATTTCATTGTATTACATGATCTTTATTTACATTACAGTATTATTTAGTTTCAGTATTATATGTTCCAAACCTGCATGACATCCTTTATTAACTGGATCACAAAATAATATATTTTGAAGTATGTTTTTGCACATACAATGAGTCTGTGGGGTCCAAAACATTGAGCCACAAAAATGTTCAAAGTATGGACAAAAACTAATATATATCCTCGTTTCATAACACCCGTGAAGATTCGACCGTGAGATCGGTGGTCGAATCAGGCTCTGCATATCGATGCATCGAATCTTCGACTACTCGAGGTCGCCCCTAATTAAGTTGATTTGTTTGTCAGAAAAAAAAAGATAAAATCTAAATTAAAGGGGAGGTGAAACACTCAGTTTCAGTCAATCTCATGTCAATCTTGAGTACCTATAGAGTAGTATTGCATCCTTCATATCTCCGAAAAGTCTTTAGTTTTATCATATTTATAAAAGAAATATGGGCTGTACCGAGTCTTTCCGGAAAAAAACGAGCGCCTGGAGGCGTATCGTGTGGGTGGAGCTAAAGAATGACGAATGTGCACAAAGCGGTGACGTCCTCAAGCGTGGAGAAACCCATGCTATCTCAGCTAATACAGATAATGATCCACAATTAAAACTGAGGCTGAAATAAATTGAACAGGAGAAACGGCAACATCAGGATGTCCGTCTCTGTGGTATGTACTGTATTTAGTGGCCTTTGTGTGTCTTTACGCGCAGTTTATGAGGACATGATTCGGTTTATGGACTATTGTATGTGACTAGACCTTAGAGGTAGCAAGCAAAACGGTTTTGCACATCAGAGTCAGACAAGTGTTATACAGAACAACAATGGAGTAACCGTTAGCGCATTTGAATGACAAAGCACACGATCGTATCGTTTACTGATGTTTACTCATGTGACGGTAGCCAATAGCAGAGACATTTGAAGTTGATTTACTCACCGGCTGCTTCCAAAGCAGGACCGAATCTTTATCGCTGGGACCGCTCTGTCAAAAACACACTTCTTTGGTATGATTTGGTGAAGTCCTGTGACAGCAGTGACCATGGAAATCCACTTTGTGATGCGACTGAAGCGATGCCTTGAAGCTTCCCGTCATTTCTGCGTTCAAATCGGTTCAAATGCAGCGCTGCCTTCCCGGAATGCTGTGTTGAAGACTGTTTTTTTGAGAGACTGTTTACGGCGTGCATTTCCTCTCTCTCCCTCTAGTTACGCGCGCGCGCACCCTACCGGGAGAAGAGCCCGTACAGCCCATACAAGGACCTTCCGCTCTATTTAACGTCAAGTAGACCCATACTCGAAAAAAACTCGCCGAAACTTGTGAGAAACCGGAAGGAGTATTTTTAACACAGAAATACTCCATCAAACGTCCAACATTAGTTTTTGAAACTTTGTCTATGTTTAGGATGGGAATCCAAGTCTTTAAAGGTGTAAAAAGCTCAGTATGCATGAAACAGCATTTCACCCCCCCTTTAAGTTATAAAATTTCCCCCTCATGAAGTCCCTAATCGCTGAAAATGTAGATATCTGCTATATACTAGAATTTATTTAAGGTATGACTCTGCTGAGCAAAAAAGAAGATATTTCGAAAAATGCTTTTAACAAAGCAAATAGACAAAGATGGCTCTCTCTGCTTGGTTACAAACATTCTTCAAAATATCTTATTTTGTGTTCAGCAGAAGAAAGAAACTCATCCAGGTTTGGAACAATAAGGGTGAGTAAATGATGACATAATTTTCATTTTCTGGCTGAACTATCCCTTTGTGCCCTATTTTTAGAGATTTTTTTAGAGTGTAGTTTATTTGTTGCTTGAAATATAAGGAAATAAAATTCCAGATGGAAAGTTACCAGTTCTGCTCAAAGGTGCACTTCTCAGCAATATAAAATAATGAGAGAGGGACTTGGCAATACCAAGCATTAGCACACATATGGCCAATGAGTTAGGGTGCTTTCACACCTGCCTCATTTAGTTCGGTTGAATCGTACTAGAGTTCGTTTCCCTCTTTGGTGCGGTTCGTTTGTTCAGGTCTGAAAGCAGCAATCGCACTCGGGTGCGCACCAAAAGCGGACCAAACAAGTGTACCGAGACCTCCTTGAAGAGGTGGTCTCGGTACGTTTTCAAACGAACTCTGGAGCGGTTTGTTTGTGGTGAGAACGTGATCCGACCTCGAACAGAACCAACTGCAAAAGTACTGATCATTTTTGGACTGAACCAGCTGCCGTAGTCGGCTGCGCTGACATTGTGTGCATGATATTATTACCTGATAGATCGTTGGCAATATTTTCGGAAGATGGAAACATGTCAAGAGTTAATAATTAATGCACGCCTCCTCTTGAAGTGACGAGCGATGCGCGCTCGCCGTCTGCAGTGCATTAGAACGTTGTCGCATCCGAGCTTCATCATAGAAATGTTTTGTTTGCATACTGTGGTAAATACACACCGTTTAGTAGATTATGGCCAGGGACAAAACTGGCCCGCGCAGTCGTCTCTCCATAGTGTTATTATAGTTTGCTGGCTTTGCCTCGCCTGTTGGAATTTTCCCACACGTAAATTCTGACCAATCGAAAAGCAGTTTAGGAAATACGCCATGGCCAATGAGTGATGTGGATGTTGTCACGTGCCTGCGTTTTGGTTCGTTTCAACTGGTTCGGACCAAAGCAATCAGTGTGGTGTGAAAAGGAACCAAAAAATCTGAAAAATGCAACAATGTATAATTGTTTGCCCTTGGTTCGGACCAAATGAACCGAACTAGAGATGTGAAAGCACCCTTAGTTTCAGTCAAGCTCTGCAATATAGAAAAACAACAGTATATAGACAATAAACAGATTTTGTGTGTGACTACCGACTATGAAAGTATAGAAATCACTGAGTGCTCATCCTGTTTTCCAGTGGACCACAGGTGGAAAGTATCGCTGAGCCACAGCACTGCCCAGTAGGGACGTTGGTGGGTGACAGAACATAATCCAATCTACTCTTGCTTAGTCAGTACCTGGAGAACTGCACCTTCATGCCTGAAGAAAGATTAGCTTACTTCCCCCCTTTTCACAATCTCACATCACTGCTACAATAAAAGCATGAGTTGATCTCAGTAGAGCTTCAAGGCATTAGCGAGTGTGTCTCTCATTCACCCTACAGTGATCTGTATTTGAGCACACAATGGGATTTACAGATCACTAAGTCAAGTACATTGAAAGCTGATCCGGGTTCATGTTGGGATCAGTGAATATGTGTATATCAGGAAAATTAATAGAAGTTTATATATGAAATCCTTTACTACTGAAATAACACTTTAGAAAGGAGACAGTTATCAGAAGAACTACAGTGTCACTTTAAGTTTTAAATGCAAAGTCAATGTAGACAAATCACTGTGGTATTTTTTTTGTTGTTGCTATTAGTATCCTTTTAAACTAAAAAAAAGGGATACTTTCAGGGTACTTTTTATATACTTCTCAGAACTATACTTAAAGCTGCACTTAAGTATTGTAATACAAATCCACTGGAGGCAAGTTTTCTGAACCCAAGTGCAGCTTTTATTAACGAAATCCAAAACATAAAACAAAGACTTGGCTAAACCTAAACAAATGCGAAGACTCAAAAACAAGCAGGTTAAAACGTTCAATATCAGCAGGACACATGGGGTAATGATTGGACAAGGGACACCTGTGAAGAACGATGAACCAATAAGAACATGACAACAGAACACAAGACAAAGGAGCACATGGCAGGATCATATGAGGGCAAGGAGTCATATGACAAGACCAGGGAATGCATGGCAGAGAACATGACAGTAAACAAAACAAACCAAGAAACATAACAGTGAACATGGCAAACTCAAACACATGAACATGAAACACAACCCAAAACACCCTGTGACAAGTATAGCCTATTTGACATATACTGACAGAAAAGTCTATATGTATTTTTGTACTCAATCTTTTGATCAAGATCTACTTAAAAGTATAATTACAGATTATTGGCTTGTAGTCGTGTTTAATCATTTGATCGAGTAGCCTAAATACTTTTTCACATAGGTTTACATACTTTCTTAGAAATTTTGTTTGTAAATATTAATTTAAGAATAAAACAGATTTGTTACCAATTCTAAGTATCTGCATTTTTGTATAGGCTAGTCTATTGGTAGTGTACACAGGAATTTACTTCAAAGCTTCTTTACCCATTCTGAAAGAGTACAGACTCTCCGGATCAAAACACAGGTGAATAAAGAGAAAACAAGTGATTGAAGATTGCTTATGCAAGTATAAAACAATGCGATCATCAAACATTAAACAGCATATGAATCAAAACTGCCAAACATTACTGAATGAAATGTCGACCCATGAAGAGGAAACAACTGTGAAGCTGTGGGAGCTGATGGACTCGATCTAATCTGTGTTTGGATCATTGGTCTGAATCCCATCCGGATGTAGTCTTTGACAAAAATGCGGTTAGTCAGCCACCAATTGTGCAGGTTCTCCCACTTAAAAAGATGAGAGAGGCCTGTAATTTTCATCATAGGTACACTTCAACTATGAGAGACAGCATGAGAAAAAAATCTAGAAAAACACATTGCATGGTTTTTAAAGAATTTATTTGCAAATTATGGGGGAAATATGTATTTGGTCAATAAAAATTGTTCATCTTAATACTCTGTTATATACCCTTCGTTGGCAATGACAGAGGTCAAACATTTTCTGTAAGTCGCCACGAGGTTACATCCAGTTGCTGGTAATTTGGCCCATTCCTCCATGCAGATCTCCTCTAGAGCAGTGATGTTTTGGGGCTGTCACTGGGCAACACAGATTTTCAACTCCCTCCAAAGATTTTCTATGGGGTTAAGCTCTGGAGACTGGCTAGGCCACTCCAGGTCCTTGAAATGCTTCTTATGAAGCCACACCTACGTTGCATGGACGGTGTCCTTGGGATCATTGTCATGTTGAAAGACCCAGCCGCGTTTCATCTTCAATGCCCTTGCTGATGAAAGGAGGTTTTTACTCAAAATGTCTCGATACATGGGCCCATTCATTTTTTTCCTTTACACAGATCAGTCAGTCTGGTCCCTTTGCAGAAAAACAGCCCCAAAACATGATGTTTCCACACTCCTTCACAGTAGGTATGGTGCAACTCAGCATTCTTTGTCCTCCAAACACAACAAGTGGAGTTCTTAACAAAAAGTTATATTTTGGTTTCATCTGACCATATGACATTCCCCAATCCTCTTCGGGATAATCCAAATGCTCTCTAGTAAACTTCAGACGGGCCTGGGCATGTACTGGCTTAAGCAGGGGGACACGTCTGGCACTGCAGGATTTGAGTCCCTGGAGGTGTATTGTGTTACTGATGGTAGCCTTTGTTATTTTGGTCTCAGCTCTCTGCATGTCATTCACTAGGTCCCCCGTGTGGTTCTGGGATTTTTTGCTCACCATTATTGTGGTTATTTTGACCCCTCAGGGTGAGATCTTGCGTGGAGTCCCAGATCGAGGGAGATTATCAGAGGTCTTGCATGTCTTCCATTTTCTAATAATTGCTCCCACAGTTGATTTCTTCACACCAAGCTGCTTACCTATTGCAGATTCAGTCCTCCCAGCCTGGTGCAGGTCTACAATTTTGTTTCTGGTGTCCTTTGACAGCTCTTTGACTGTCCTTTGACTGATATCGATTTCAAACAGGTGGAGACCTGCCTTTTTGCCATTCAGCCGTAATACGTTCACCAAACTTCCACAACTGTCCTCAGAATCCTCTCCTGCCCAATTACCTGTGGAAAAGGTACAAGTACTTTATATTCAGCTAGTTACCTGTTTGGATTCTGTAAGCATTGGCTTACGTTCTTGTATTGTGTTTTCCTTACAATCTTTCTTTGAGTTGATCAATCTTTGAATTGAATCCACTCCTGTTGCCTGTTCTCTTCTGTTTGTAACATTACTTTATACCATTTTTTGTTTGTTTGTTTTGATCTGCTTAAATGGTTTTCCAACTGCTCATTATTTCATTTGGTAATGCCACATTGTATTTGACATGTCAATGCTATTTACTATAATATATAAGATAATTGCAATCAGACTTGAAACATAAATGTGTTTGAAGTAGGAGACGTCATGCATGCAGAAGGGCAAATATATTGTATATTATATCTGCATGTGATGAGGCCCAACTATAATATTTTGCTTCCTGCATGGAGAGGTTAGGAAGCTTGCTACCGCCAAGAAATAATAAACTCAGAAATATATATAAACTCAGTATTGCGGGAAATGGAGTCAGAATTGCAAGGAGTAAAGTCGCAGTTGCAAACTTGTTGATTTTTTTTTCTCAGAATTGTGAGATATAAAAAATTAAATACAAATCTGTGGCAGAAACAATCGTCCATAAAAAGTTTATCTTTGACAAAGTGCAGAGTAAAAAAAAGAGGTCATAAAAAGTTTATCTTTGACTAACTGCAGAGTAAAAAAAAAAAATTATTTGTACTTTCTTCAAGGCCAAGTATCTTCCACCACAATTGTTAGCCTGTTAGCCATATGAGCCAAATTATTTTTCAGAGTGATTGATAGATAATCTGTCTGAAAAGGCTCATTGAACCTTTTTTACTTTTTTTGCTATTTGATTTAAAGTTTATTATTATTAACACATATAAGAAGGAACCCATTATTTCAGTTTTTAAAATAAATAAATACACATTATATATTTTTTATATACACTGCCATTCAAAAGGTTTTGATCTATACATTTTTTAAATGTTTTAGAAGTCGTCTTTATATTAGGTAGCCTTAACTACTATGTACTAACATTTTAATTAATCATTTTACACAATGCACTTATTTGTTTTGTATTGTACTTGAATTTTAAAATATACCTGCATGCGATTACATCTGTAATTTATTTCTGTACATTTATAATTACACTGTTGACACATTCCTTACACATAACCCTACCCTTAAACTTACCCATACCACCACACATTTCCCTAACTTTACCTGTATCCCACTTCAATATCAGTCTACAGAAATGCAATATTAACACAATAAGCACATTGTACTTATTTTCTGATGTAAGTACATAGAAGTTAATTTCACCAGTACATTGGGACCGAAATCTCTTATGCTCATCAAGACTGCCTTTTTTATTTTATTTTATTTTATTTTATTTTATTTTATTTTATTTTATTTTATTTTATTTTATTTTATTTTATCTTATTTTATTTTATTTAAAACAACAACAACAACAACAACAGTATTATTGTTAAATATTATTAAAATGTAAAATAGCTATTTCTTTCTATTTTAATATATTTTACAAAGTAATGTATTCCTGTGATGGCAAAGCCGAATTTTTGGCATCATAACTCCAGTTCAGGAATCATTCTAATATGAGGATTTGCTGCTCAAGATTCATTGTTGAAAGCAGTTGCGTAATTTTTTCTTCTTCAGGATTCTTTTATGAATAAAACATTCAAAAGAAAAGCATTTATTTCAAATATAATCTTTTTTAACATTACAAATGTCTTCACTGTCAATTTTGATCAATTTTGTGTACAGTATACTGTCTCTTTCTAAAAAAGGGATAACAACATCATCAAAGTAGTTCACATCAGTTAGTTAAGTAGAATTTATTGAAGCATCAAAAATACATTTTGGTCCAAAAATAACAAAAACTATGACTTTATTCAGCATTGTCTTCTCTTCCGGGTTTGTTTTCAATCCACAAACAAATATTCAAAGGTGTCTATTGAGTCATGATTTGGATTGTGTGTCAAACTGCCAAACTGCTGAAATCACGTGACATTGACGATCTGAATCATGAATCAATACGCTGATTCATAACCGTTTAAATCTTTATTTGAGGTTTGAAAACAAATCCGGAAGAGAAGAGAAGACAATGCTTAAGACTAAAGTCATAGTTTTTGTTATTTTTGGACCAAAATGTGATTCTAATTAACTGGGTGTGGAACCACATTAGTCATTAATGACATAAATTTCATTTTTGGGTGAAATATTTATTTGTCACCAAAGCTCTCTCTATTTTTCTGTAGATCATTGAACTGTTACACTGCCTTAGAAGTCTGTCCGAAATCAGTTTCATGAGATGCCTTCATGCACAAACTGCCTTGAAGTCATTGTCTGATAAGGCCGTGACGAGTTAGCTGCCTAGGTTTTCGAACACAGCAGCAGCCATGATATATGAAGCAGGTGCTAATACAGTACTAACATAAGTCACCGGCAGATGGAGACATTTTTCAGTTTGCAACATGAGCTATTTTACAAACACACCTCTAGGTGACACTGTTTTATAAGGCATAGGTCTCAGTCTTGGTCAGGATGGCTCAAAACATTATATACAATACACAATGGTTTATATGTACAGGTTAAAAAAGGTAGACTACTTCCAGAGATCCTTATTTAATCTGTATTTTTATTTTGGCTCAGTTGCATTCAAATTATGAGGTTATAAATACTATGTGTAATCTCACATAATAGATATTTGCAAGATTTGTGGCTTCTAATGTGTAAAACATGTCATGCAATGCTGCATTCTCTCTCAATCTGGGGATTGATGGATTTGGATCTGATCTTGACCTGTGCTTCATCTGTTCCTAAGCCTTATAAGCCATATTCTCGATTGAGAAAAATCATTTTTTTATCCTATTTAACCTAGTATGGAATTAAGAACTTCCTTTTTTCCTGTACAAAAAGCAAACAAATGGCTACAAACAAGAAGTATTTACCCTGCATTTCATCCTTCTGTTCAGAAATTGTGTCGTATTAGCGTACTTTAACTTGAGCAAGCAGCAACTCAAGCATCTCGGGTAAACATTATTCAATATAAGGAGTTCTTGTGAAGTTTTAGGCAGTTCAGAAAATTCATTCATTTTAAAGTCGACATAAAAATAGAAGTTGTGACAGCCCATTCTTCTCTGTTGTAGTGTATATTCAAGCAAAACTTTTCAAATAATAAAAAAAAAATGTAGGAATTGGATCATTGAGTTGTTGTCATTTGCTTTTGCTGTGATCTCACGTGAGACAAAATTCTCCTGACCATCACGATTCAAGCTGAAATTGTGGGACAGCCGGGAAGATGGGTGCAGGAGAGCATCACACCAAGCATTTTATCTACCTGGAAATGTGGATCTATTAAAAGAACAGAGCTCAGGAAGTGTGATTATACCCCCTGTTAAAGGTGTAACTGGATGTTGCTATCGACCATGCCTAAGAAATTGGACAGTGATGCACTTGTGCATACTAGCCTCCTTTTGGCACTTGGTAGACAACACTCAACAGCAACAACAAAAAAAGTAATTATTTTGCTAATTCAATTGTTCACATTGGTTCCACACATAGGAAATGGGTTTTCTTAACAATATGTTGAAATGCATACTCAAACACCTTGTGGAGCGGGAAACCTAATTGAGAAAAATGCAATAAAATGAGTCTCCTGCTGTATCTCCTGCAATTAACTACTAGTCAGCAACCGCACACATTAGCACGCTAAAGGAAACTGTTGTTTAGCATAATCTAATTAGGGTTGGGAAACAGGTACCAGTACTCATTCAAAACCTGTTCTAATATAGAGCGAAACAGAGTGGCCAGTTTTGGTCAATTTACAGTGAAATGACTCTTTGGATTGTTAGAGTGAATCAAAAACATTTGCTGTAGTATGAAACCTGCTTCTCGAATGCTATCAATTTATTTCTGTACACGTTATGAATGTGTGTAGTATGAATTAAATTCAGAATTACTCCATCCGCCATGTTGTCACTGTCATGTGACCTACATTGTCAATTGTGTCGCTTTACTACCATTCTCAAATCCTCTCCCAGAGCCTAGTAAAGACTTTAAATGCACTCTTCAGAACCTCAACAGAAGTATCAGGTCATTCAGGTATACTTTTCATGAAATGTTTTCAGAATACTATGAATTCAGACATACTCCTGCTCTGCACACATTGTTTTTCAATGTAGTTTCAAAACAAATAAAGTATATTTCTGTTTTACACATTTAAAATTACCATCACATGGTAGTAATGGAGGCCAAGATCTGCTTAGTTACAAAAATTCAAGTATCAAGTCTCTGTGTGGCGGTTTGCAAACTTTTAAACAGCAAACAAAAGAACGATACCAGAGTAAATGTTTGGCAGAGCAAACTCCTTACCAGAGTAGGAGTTTTTACTATTCCTGTAACACTATTTGCAATATAGTCTTAATGCCCAACGGGGGATTGATTAAGGAGTTGAGTTCATGGGGTAATAAAACAGTGAAGGCAGCTGTGATGAGTCAGCCTGACACTTTTATGGAGGTTAGCCACTGGCAGAGGGAATATTGACAAAGATAGGGGCAGGGAAAATATCGTGGCCATGCCTTATATGATCTTACAAAGTATTACTGCATTTGGATATAAGAGGAAGACAATGGATACTATACTGTATATGATTGACTACACCAAACAATAGATATAATAGGCCTTACACAGCTCTCTGAAAGCCTTTTTTCGAATTGGTCAATTGCACCATCTGGCTGGCAGATATTTCCTAATATTCCATATTCATCTTCGTCAATGGCAAAATTGTATATCAAACCAATTATCTTGTTAACTGAAACTGAAACTCTCATATTAAATTGTGGACTCTGGCTATTGTTTAAGACAAATGAAACTGGCACTAATGGCTTTCATTTCAGTTATCAGCTGCATGGTGAAAATGACCTCAGAGGTCTTTAGTATTAATATTAATGGAATTGCTTTGGTGATGTTATATTGTTACTGATAGTTTTTTTTTTTCTTTTTTTTCTACACTGTAATAGAATATAGCATAATATACAAGTAAAAATAATACACAGGTAACGTTCTAATATAATCTCAACTTGAATTCTAATTTTAGTCGGAATAGTGCAGATAATAAGTGGGACAATGTATAGTCAGCTATTATCACAAAATAAATAATAATACAAGATAATACAAGACCCCTGTGCTACATGAGTTTATTTTGTGATAATGACCAGCTGATTGTACAGTACATTATCCCTGAGTGAATTTGAGAGAGTTTGGGGTTTGCAAAGTTTGGAATATAAAAGTAATGTATTGGAGTACATAACAAAATGAGCATACAACACCATAAAATAAAAGCATACAGAATGATTGGAGAAGCGTGCAATATTTGATTATTGAACAGAGACTTTGCAAAGTTATGATTACGAAATCCATAATAAAATGGATTTTATGCAAATGTTTTCAGTAGAATTAGCTTTTCCTCATTAGTAAAACTTTGACTTAGAGGAGTCAGATGAAAATAATTCATATATTCAAAAAAGTATGTAGATAGAATAACAAAACCCATTCTATCTCGAATTCAAATGGACTAAATTGTCCATGTGGAATAATACATGTAGAAATCAGTCAAGAAAATCAATACTTCTTGAGACCTGAGTGCACCAAATTAAAGAGTCTCTCACATGACCGGTTCAGGCTATCGCATTATAGCTACAACTCACGCATGTTGATTGCGCAAACCCAAGAAAGAAATACATGCACACTGGGGCACTGGGGCACTGGGGTATCACTATGAAACTGGTCAGAGGCACATTTTTTTTTCTCTTTTTGTCATTAAGGGGCCAAGATATAACAATACAGAATATTTGGTTAATTTCATATATATACACTGCAGTATCTTGAATGCTAGACTAGCACAGTTTACTTTATATTTTATATACAGGTCCTTCTCAAAAAATTAGCGTATTGTGATAAAGTTCATTATTTTCCATAATGTAATGATAAAAATTAAACGTTCATATATTTTAGATTCATTGCACACCAACTGAAATATTTCAGGTCTTTTATTGTTTTAATACTGATGATTTTGGCATACAGCTCATGAAAACGTCTCAGGTTACGTATGTAACCCTAGTTCCCTGAGGGAACGAGACGCTGCGTCGAAACGCTGTGAGAACGCCTCTGCGTTAATGCGTCGTGAAGCGCCTGTAGAACCATTCCATCGGAAAAAAGATCGATCGTCGCCGACGTGATGACGTCGCCGACGTGATGACGTCATCAACCGGAGACTATAAAAGGTCCGCGATCACAAACAGGAACTAGCTTCTGATAAAGCCTGAAGTAAGTGATCACAGACACGCCGGGAGTATGGCAGAGCGACGCAGCGTCTCGTTCCCTCAGGGAACTAGGGTTACATACGTAACCTGAGACGTTCCCTTTCGGGGAACTCGAGCTGCGTCGAAACGCTGTGAGAACGCTTATACCCACATCGCCATAGGACCAAGTGTCTCGTATGTGTGAAGCCGAAGCGCACACGGTTACGAGAGTACCTGTGCCCCAACTGTAGATGCCAGGTCTAGTTCATAGAACCTGACGAAAGTTAAAGGAGACGACCATCCGGCCGCGTTTACAAATATCGTGGAGGGAAGCCCCCGACAAAAGTGCTTAAGAAGCAGCCATACCCCTGGTTGAATGCGTCCGGACAGCCAGTGGAAACTGCTGCCCGGCCGCCTCATAAGCAAGTGAGATGGCCTCGACCACTCACTTGCTCATCCTCTGCTTAGATACTGGGGCCCCTTCTTAGGGGGCCCGAAACAGACAAACAGCTGATCAGTTTTCCTCCACAGGGCAGCTCTGTGGACATAGTATCTAGTGCTCTAACAGGGCACAGCAGATTAATCTTCCTGGTCTGACGTCGTGAAAGGAGGAGGACAGAATGCTTGAAGAGTAATGGGGCCCCGTGGGCTCGTAGGAACCTTGGGGACATAACCCGGCCTGGGATAAGAAATCCCCGGCGCAAACTCTAGACATGAGGGCCCTACAGACAGGGACTGAATATCTCTTATTCTTTTGAGAGATGAAATAACCAAAAGGTTTTCTTTCTTTTTGACAAGCCCCGAAAACACAGGCTAAGTCCCATGCTGGGACCCTCGAGTGCATAACAGGCCTCAACCTTAAAGTGCCACGGAGGAAACGTGTAATCAGAGGGTGTCTTCCCAAGACACTCCACCCAAAGGGACGTGGACGGCACCCAAGGCCGCCACGTACGCCTCTATTGTGGAGGGGGTCAACCCTGCCGAGAACCTTGCCTGCAGAAACTCCAGCACTGTACCAACCGGGCAGTTAACTGGGTCCCACTGGCGTTCTCTGCACCATGCTGAGAAAAGTTTCCCTTTCAGAGCGTACAGTTTCCTCGTGGACGGAGCTCTGGAGTGAAGGATTGTCTCTACGACCTCGGCCGAGAGACCTTCCTCTATGAGCCTAGCCCCCTCAGAGGCCAGGCCCACAGTTTCCACATCTCTGGGCGTGGGTGCAGGAATCTCCCGCCCGCCTGAGAGAGAAGATCCCTCCTGGTCGGAATCTCCATCGGAGAGCCTTCCAGGAAAGATATCAGGTCCGAAAACCATACTCGGGTCGGCCAGTACGGAGCCACTAGGAGTACCTGGGCCCCGTCCCGGCGTACCCTGTCCAGAACTCCTGGAAGCAAGACAATCGGGAGGAAGGCGTACAGAGGTAGCCTCGGCCACCCCTGTACCATGGCATCCAACCCCAGCGGGGCTGGATGGGTCAGAGAAACCACTGCGGGCAGTGAGAACTCTCCGCCGAAGCAAATAGCTCCCATATACCTTCCATAGGAGCTCCACCACTTCTGGGTGGAGTCTCCATTCCCCGGGCCTCGGCCCCTGCCTCGACAGGCTGTCTGCTTCCTGATTCAGGACCCCCGGGATATATACTGCTCTGACTGACAGCAATTTCCCTTGGGCCCACAGGAGGATCCGATGTGCCAATTGTCCAACGGACGGGACCTCAGACCCCCCTGGTGATTTATATAGACGACCACCGATGTGTTGTCTGCACATGGTGGCCCCTTGAGGTCGGGCAGGAACTGTTTCAATGCAAGAAACACTGCGAGCATCTCTAGCCGATTTACGTGCCAGTGCCGCTGATGTTCCTGCCATAGACCCTGGGATGAGCGACCACTCATGGTCGCCCCCCCAGCCCGTGAGAGAGGCATCTGTCGTTAGCGTTACGCGACGAACATGAGCCCCCAACACGGGACCCTGAGATAAAAAACCCCGGGTTTTTCCACATGACCAGAGCACGTAGGCATCGCCGCGTGACTTTGATCGTGCGGAGCGGATTTCCCCTCGGGGAGAACCCTTTTGTTTTGAGCCACCACTGCAGTGGCCTCATGTACAGTAGGCCAAAAGGTATCACGTTGGACGCTGCTGCCATGAGACCTAACAGTTTCTGGAACCGTTTCACAGTGACGGCTCGGCCTAGCTTCTGTTCTTTGGCGGCTGCCAGGATCGATGCTATGCGTGTTGGCGATAATTGCGCCCGCATAATTACCGAGTCCCAGTTCACACCTAGAAAAGTGGTTCTCTGAGCCGGAGAAAGCACACTCTTCTTGGCGTTCAGCCTCAACCCCAGCTTCGACATATGGGCGAGAACAGCATCTCGATGCTGAACCGCCATCTGCTCTGTATTCGCTAGAATCAGCCAGTCGTCGATATAGTTCAGTATGCGGATGCCCTGTAGACGCAGCGGCGCCAGAGCTGCATCCACACACTTGGTGAACGTGCGGGGTGACAGTGCTAGACCGAAGGGAAGTACACGATATTGGTATGCCTCTCCCCCGAAGGCAAACCTCAGGAACTTCCTGTGATGTGGAAGGATGGAGACATGAAAATACGCATCTTTGAGGTCTATGGTGACAAACCAATCCTCCGATTTGACCTGCGCTACAATCTGTCTGAGTGTAAGCATCTTGAATTTGAGCTTGGCCACCGAGCGATTCAATAGCCGCAGATCTAATATCGGGCGTAAGCCCCCATCCTTCTTCGGCACGATGAAGTAACGGCTGTAAAAGCCAGACTCCCTGCTGGGAGGGGGAACCCTCTCTATAGCCCCTTTTTGCAGGAGTGTCTCTACTTCCTGTGCCATTACCAGAGCCTGCTCCGGGCCCACCTCTGTAGGTAGGACACCGCTATTATCTGCAGGACCCACTGAGATATATTTGATAGACGTTTCCACTCGTCTAGAAAATCTACTAAGGGAACCAGCCTCTCGAGGCTGGCCTCTGGTGTATTTTGAGCAACAAGCACAGTGCCCTGAAGCGGCGGACCGGCAGGGAACGACTGACTTGACTGCTCGGGAGCCCCCCGAAGGGGGAGCGGACCACCCTCGAGTGGCCCGCGGGGACCGTCTGCGCCCCGGCATTGCGGCGGGGTTGGCAGCGCGGCCCCCAGAGGGCGCTGCAGGACAATGGGTACCGTAGGCAGAGGTAAACACCGTTTCCCTTCGGAGGGGACTACCCTCAGCGTCCTTTTGTTTCCCCTGCCCTCCGAGGAGGGGGCGGACCACCCTCAGGTGGCCCGCGGAGACCCTCTGCGCCCCGACATTGCGGCGGGGTTGGCAGCGCGGCCCCTTGAGGGTACCGAAGGAAGACGGGTACCGTATGCTGAGGTAAGCACCGTCTTCCCACGGAGGGGAAACTAAGGGAACCAGCCTCTCGAGGCTGGCCTCTGGTGTAATTTGAGCAGCGAGTGCAGTGCCCTGAAACGGCGAACCGGCAGGGAACACCTGACCTGACTGCTCGCATGCCCTCCGAGGAGGGGGCGGACCACCCTCAGGTGGCCCGCGGAGACCCTCTGCGCCCTGACATTGCGGCGGGGTTAGCAGCGCGGCCCCCTGTGGGCACCGAAGGAAGACGGGTACCGTGTGCTGAGGTAAGCACCGATTTCCTTCGGAGGGGAAATGCCAGGGACGATGCAGCTGAAGGCGAGAGATAGCTCGCAAGCGTCTCTTCGATCTTCGGCATCGCCCCATAACCATAGTGTCTCAGCCCAAATATATTACTATATGCAGATGTATGTGGGCTGAACACTCTATATGATACCTTTTTTTTTTTTTTTCTTTCTTTACGTTGTTTTCAATGGTCTGGTGGGCAGAGTCGGGGCCTTTAGGGACGATGCCGAGGAAGGCGAGAGATGGCTCGCGAGCGTCTCTTCAACCTTTGGCATCGCCCCATAACCGTAGTGCTTCAGCCCCATGATGTTGCTATAGACCGAAGTCTGTGGGCTGAACACACGGTATGATGCCGGTCTCCTCCATGATGTTGCCACCTCGGTGTGCAAATCATGGAAGAATGGCAGGCCCCGCCGCTGAGGTTCTGAAGCGCGAGCGGGCAGGAATCTCTCATCTAATTTACTAGATCTTCTCTTTCCTGCCTCAGATCTCTCTACGGGCCAGTCAATATTTAATCTGGCCACGGCTCGCGCTAGAACCTCAACGAGCTCCTCACTCGCAGGGGACTGAAGTGGCGAATCTTCAGTCGCGATGCTCTCAACGTCCACCTCCTCGGAGCTGGATAGTTGGAGCACCGGCGGCTCTCTCGGGGGGGAAGAAACCGCAATGCGTGCTTCCAAGCCCCGAGAAGAACCGCTGGATGGAGCAGGTGAGGGCAGAGATAAGGCAGCGCCCGTCTCAAACCCCTCTGCAACATCCAATTGTGAACCCCACGACTGCAGCCTCCGCTCTGCCTCGGCAGCAGCGGGACCAGAGCCGCGGGGAACACGAGCCGAGGCACCCTCCTCGAAGAGTGCCCGGCGGGAGCGCAGCGTTCTCAGTGGCATACGCTCACAGTGCTCGCAAGCAGCCCCCTCGAGGGCTGCCTGGGCATGCTGCGCTCCCAAGCATGCAACACAGAGAAGATGTGTGTCCCCGCCCGTGATGTAGCGTGGGCAGGGAGGAACACACTTTCTGAAATTGCTGCTTTCACTCGCCATTTCTATCTATTTTATTTTCTCTTTTTTCTGTTAATATATGGAATATTTAACAAAAGGGTGGAAAATCTCTGATAATAGACAGACAAAAACACCAAATAGACAGACAGGTTCACACAGATCGCTTACTGAAGGCACAGAAGCTAGTTCCTGTTTGTGATCGCGGACCTTTTATAGTCTCCGGTTGATGACGTCATCACGTCGGCGACGTCATCACGTCGGCGACGATCGATCTTTTTTCCGATGGAATGGTTCTACAGGCGCTTCACGACGCATTAACGCAGAGGCGTTCTCACAGCGTTTCGACGCAGCTCGAGTTCCCCGAAAGGGAACTCCAAATTCTCTTCAATTCTATCTCAAAAAATTAGCATATCATGAAAAGGTTCTCTAAACGAGCTATTAACCTAATCATCTGAATCCACTAATTAACTCTAAACACCTGCAAAAGATTCCTGAGGCTTTTAAAAACTCCCAGCCTGGTTTTTTACTCAAAACCGCAATCATGGGTAAGACTGCTGACCTGACTGCTGTTGACACCCTCAAGCGAGAGGGTAAGACACAGAACGACATTTCTGAATGAATAGGCTGTTCCCAGAGTGCTGTATCAAGGCACCTCAGTGAAGTCTGTGGGAAGGAAAAAGTGTGGCAAAAAAAAGCTGCACAACGAGAAGAGGTGACCGGACCCTGAGGAAGATTGTGGAGACGGACCGATTCCAGACCTTGGGGGACCTGTGGACTGAGTCTGGAGTAGAAACATCCAGAGCCACAGGCGTGTGCAGCAAATGGGGTACAGGTGCCGCATTCCCCAGGTCAAGCCACTTTTGGGCTGGCTACAGAGAAGCACCACTGGACTGTTGCTCAGTGGTCCAAAGTACTTTTTTCAGATGAAAGCAAATTTTGCATGTCATTCAGAGATCAAGGTGCCAGAGTCTGGAGGAAGACTGGGGAGAAGGAAATGCCAAAATGCCTGAAGTCCAGTGTCAAGTACCCACAGTCAGTGATGGTCTGGGGTGCCATGTCAGCTGCTGGTGTTGGTCCACTGTGTTTTATCAAGGGCAGGGTCAATGCAGCTAGCTATCAGGAGATTTTCGAGCACTTCATGCTTCCATCTGCTGAAAAGCTTTATGGAGATGAAGATTTGGTTTTCAGCACGACCTGGCACCTGCTCACAGTGCCAAAACCACTGCACTGTAAAAAATTATTTAGAAAAAAAGTTACCTGGTTGCCTTAAAATTTTGAGTTCATTGAAATAAAAATTTTGAGTTAATACAATGAAATTTTTTTGAGATTCGCAACCTTTATTAAAATATTATTAAAAGATTTTGTAATCATATTGGGCAATTGTGTGTGTTTCATTTCTGATGACGCAGTGAAACATGCCAAATAGTGTTATTTTCATGATTTATCACATTTTTTATGTGGTTCAGATACAATAATATTTTGAGCTTCTATTTATTAAACAAATTTCCTTCATTGTATCAACTCAAATTTTTAATTTCAATAAACTCAAAATTTTAAGGCAACCAGGTTACTTACTTTTTTAAGTTAAACCAACAAAAACCAACACAATTTTTTTTTACAGTGTGGTAAATGGTTTACTGACCATGGTATTACTGTGCTCAATTGGCCTGGCAACTCTCCTGACCTGAACCTAATTCATCCCAAAGGTGTTCTGTTGGGTTGAGGTAGGGACTCAAGGCAGGAGAGTCAAGTTTCTCCACGCCAAACTCGCTCTTTCATGTCTTCATGGACCTTGCTTTGAGCTCTGGTTCACAGTCATTTTAGAACATGAAGGGGCCATCCCCAAACTGGTCCCACAAAGCATTAAATTGTGCAAAATGTCTTGGTATGTTGAAACATTAAGAGTTCCTTTCACTGGAACTAAGGGGCAGAGCCCAACCCCTGAAAAACAACCCCACACCATAACCCCCTCCACCAAACTTTACACTTGGCATATGTGGCCTACCACTTCGTAGTTGAGTTGCTGTTGTCCTCAATTGCTTCTACTTTGTTATAATACCACTGACAGTTGACAGTGGAATATTTAGTAGTGAGGAAATTTCACAAATGAACTTATTGCACAGGTGGCAACCTATCATAGAATCACTCTTGAATTCACTGAGCTCCTGAGAGCGACCCGTTCTTTCATAAATGTTGGTAGAAGCAGTATGCATGACTAGGTGCTTGATTTTATACACCTGTGGCCATGGAAGTGATTGGAACACCTGAATTCAATGATTTGGAGGGGCGTCCCAATACTTTTGGCAATATAGTGTGTGTGTGTGTGTGTGTGTGTGTGTGTGTGTGTGTGTGTGTGTGTGTGTGTGTGTGTGTGTGTGTGTGTGTGTGTATGTATGTATGTATGTATGTATGTATGTATGTATATATATGATATACAGTATATATAATCAAAAAAATAAATACTGCAATGTCAGTTTCCAAAATCCATAGTACGTAAGGAGAGGAACAAGAGGAACATTTTGTGCCATCCCTGCACAAACATTTAATACAGTTGTTGTGTGTACTGCCACACACATACATAAAAAATGTTTATGGTTTTTTAACTAAATAAAAGAACATCAATCCCTTTCAAAACATCTTGGGTAATGAAAGCCAGTGATGACAACATATCATTATGTGGAGAGGTGGAGATGGTGGAGAGCAATCAAGACCCAAGGATATCACATCACCACTCTGATTCATGGAAGGGGAATAAACAGGATGCTTCACCATTTCATGAGGATTAAACAATTCCTTTTAACCACTCATTTGCCACGTTTAATTCTGGTGTGTCTTCACACCAATAGATAAGTGCTGCCTCTCAATTTGGTACACCCTGACACATCAATATGATTGCATTGTGCATTAGAAGTCTTTTGAGTCTTCAGAAACGAAACAAAAAATCCCTATATTTTGGAAAAGGAAACAACAAAGCAAAAAATACTCGAAGATAGTACACTTTGATTGTACCATTGCAAAAAAACAAAAAAAACAAAAACAAAAACAAAGGATGTAGTAAGAAAAGAAAAAGGATGTGCTGGGAATAGAAAAGGATGTGCAATGGAAAGGAAGAAGAAAGGACAGTGATCAGGAACAGGGAAAAGAGGAATAAAGAAAATGTCAGGTGTTAGAGAAAAGGAAAACAAATGGAAAGGGTGCAAGAGGAAAGGAAAACAATAAAAAATGGTGCAAGAGGAAAGGAAAAGAACAGAATGGAAATGGAAATGGAAATGGTGCGAGGGGAAAGGAAAGGGAGCAAAAACAGAAAAAAAGAAATGGCTGAAGATGTAAAGGCAAAGGAAGAAAGAAAGAGGAAACAAACAGAACAGAATGGAAAAGGAAAAGGAAACATTAAGGAAATGAAAAATAACCAAATGGAAAAGGTGCAAGAGAAAAGGAAAATGAAGTGGTGCAAGAGGAAATGAAAAGGAAATAGAGCAAGAGGAAATTAAAGAAAATTGAAAATGCAAGGAAATTAAAAAAAAAAGGAAATTGTGCGAGAGGAAATAAAAAAGAATAAAAATGCAAATGGTGCCAGAAAAAAAGGGAAGGGTGCAAAGAGTGAAAAAAAATGGAAATGGAATGAGAATAAAAGAAAAAGGAAAGGGACACAAGGAAATGAAATTAAAAGAATAGAAATTGTGTGAGAGGAAAGGAAAAGGAAATGTGCAAGTTGAAAGGAAAGGAAAATGCAGGGAAAAATAAAAGCAATGAGTAAAAGTGGATAGAATAAAAATGGTGCGAGAGGAAAAATAAATGGAAATGGTGCGAGAGGAAAGAAAATATATAATTTGCTAGAAGATAGAAAAGGATGAGAAAAGAAAGGGTACAAACTGAATATAAAGAATACAAAAAGAAAAGTAAAGTGTGAAGATCCTAATAGGCAACATTACCTAACAATCCAAATCTCGTAATTGGTGGTTGTAGAAACAATGAACCTGGAAGACACTTAACTCCAGCATGGCGCAAAAGAACTGTCCCTGTAATTAATGTTCTGTAACTCACTTGGATAAGAAACACCAACTAACACTCCAAATAACCCACACGAGCCTTTATAACTCAGTCACCCATTATTACTCTGCACATTATTACTGGACAGCATATAGGGTATACTCAAAATGCAGTATTGTATGCTGTAACCTTCTCTTCCTCTCAGTGTGATAACACTACACCAAAATAGAACTAGGTTTCATTTGGCACTGACTTCATGTTGTTCTTTTCACTCTGCAAGTTTTTCTTTGATAATTTTAGTCAGCAGCCACAAATACTATGATTAATCTGTAAGCCAACAGCATTTCCATGAACCTTCAGAAGCAAGTGCACTCTAAAAAATAAATGCTGGGTTAAAAACAAACCAAGTTGGGTTGAAAATGGACAAACCCAGAAATTGGGTTGTTTGAACATGTTGAATGGACCCATTCAAACAACCCAATTTCTTGGTTTTTCCATTTTCAACCCAACTTGTGTTTTTTTAAGCCAGCATTTTTTAGAGTGTGCTGTAAGGAACTCTCAGTTAATCAAACAGTACATAAACATTTTTTTTAAAATAAATAAACAAACAAATAAACAGAAACTTGAAGTGGATAGTTAAGTGCTAGTCTTTACTGGTCAGATGCAGCTGGAAAATATGTGTCTTAAGATGATTTTTGAAAATGGCTACAGTTCAGCTCCTTGAATTGAGATAGGCAGGTCATTCCACCAGGTGGGAACGGTCCAGAAAAAGGTCTGTGAGAGTGATTTCATGCCTCTTTGGAATGGAACCACGAGGTGTCCTTTTTTAGCAGAACTTAAGCTTAAGGAGGGTGTGTAAATCTGAACAAGCGAGTTTAGGTCTATTAATGTTGGTGTGATGTTTGTATACATTATATATATATATATATATATATATATATATATATATATATATATATATATATATATATATATATATATATATATATATATATATATATATATATATATATATACTCACGTAAAGGATTATTAGGAACACCTGTTCATTTTCCTATTAATGCAATTATCTAATCAACCAATCACATAGCCGTTGCTTCAATGTATTTAGGGGTGTGGTCCTGGTCAAGACAATCTCCTAAACTCCAAACTGAATGTCAGTATGGGAAAGAAAGGTGATTTAAGCAATTTTGAGCGTGGCATGGTTGTTAGTACCAGAGGGGCCGGTCTGAGTATTTTACAATCTGCTCAGTTACTGGGATTTTCCTGCACAACCATTTCTAGGGTTTACAAAGAATGGCGTGAAAAGGGAAAAACATCAAGTATGCGGCAGTCCTGTGGGCAAAAATGCCTTGATGATGCGAGAGGTCAGAGGAGAATGGGCCGACTGATTCAAGCTGATAGAAGAGCAACTTTGACTGAAATAACCACTCGTTACAACCGAGGGATGCAGCAAAGCATTTATGATGCCATGACACGCACAACCTTGAGGCGGATGGGCTACAACCGCATAAGTGCCGGGTACCACTCATCTCAACAACAAATAGGAAAAAGAGGCTACAATTTGCACAAGCTCACCAAAAATCGACAGTTGAAGACTGGAAAAATATTACCTGGTCTGATGAGTCTCGGTTTCTATTGAGACAATCAGATGGTAGAGTCAGAATTTGGCATAAACAGAATGAGAACATGGATCCATCATGCCTTGTTACCACTGTGCAGGCTGGTGGTGGTGGTGTAATGGTGTGGGGGATGTTTTCTTGGCACACTTTATGCCCCTTAGTGCCAATTGGGCAACGTTTCTTGCATGCCTCCCAGAGTTCATCAGTATTCTGTGGTTTCGTCTTGCATGCGTCCTCTTTCAACCTACCCCACATATGCTCAATGATGTTCATGTCTGGTGACTGGGCTGGCCAATCCTGGACCATCTTGATCTTCTTACCTTGAGGGACTTTGATGTGGAGATGGAAGTATGCGATGGAGCACCGTCCTGCTGCAGAATTTGGCCTCTTTTATGGTTGGGAATATAAGAGGTAGCTAAGATTTCTTGGTATTTTAGGCTATTGATGTTGCCTTCCATCCTGCAGATCTCGCACACCCCCATACTGGATGTAACCCCAGACCATGATTTTTCCGCCACCAAACTTCACTGTTTTCCGGGTGAATCTCGGATCCATTCAGGCTTCAGTAGGTTTCCTGCAATATTTGCGGCGACTGTGGTGTAATTCAACTGAAGATTCATCTGAAAAATCCACCTTCTGCCACTTTTCCAGCGTCCATCCTTTTAGCAGGCTGTGGGCCTTGGCAAATGCCACGCTGTTTTTCAATTGTATTTTGTTTAGTGCTGGCTTCTGGGCACTGATTCGACCATGGAGGCCATTTCGAGGCAGAATCCTACAAACTGTTCTGGTTGACACCGGGACTTCAGGTGACCAGGTCTCGTGGAGCTCTGCTGCAGTGGAAAATGGGCTGGCCTTGGATTTTTGAGCCAACAAATGGTCCTCTCGAGCAGTTGTCTTGTGGGGTCTGCCTAACCTGGGCTTGTCAAAAACGTCTCCAGTCTCTTCAAATCTTTTTTTAATCCTCTGAATCCACATCAGCAGTGGATCTGGTCTTCAGCCTCTTGATAATCTCAACTTTAGTCTCAGGGTGAATCTTAGGCATGTTTGCAGAGGTCTAGTTGCAGTTGATGTGAAGGTCTAGTGTACTGGGGTTCTTTTTATACACACTTGAGACCTAATTGATCCAATATTAGTCACAGGGGAAGCTCATATGACAAGGCGACAACACTTATGTCTTTGCAATAATTTACTCAATGGGCTTATAATGGGCTCAATATATATATATTACTGTAATATAAGCCCATAAGCATACCCATCAGTTGGTATACACCAACATGACAATGACATTTTCATGTCTGTTTTTACCTTGAAAAATCACACTTTTAAAACAGGATGACAACAATGGAATTTAGAATTAAATAGGCAACAGTACAGTAAATTCACGTTACAATTTAGTACATTTTTTTTAATAGAGATGAGTGTATCAAATTAGTTCAAATGGTAGTAATATACAGCTATTATATAGTACATGCACTCTTAGAAGAAAAGGTTCTAGAACCTTAAAAGGTTCTAGAACCTTAAAAGGTTCTATCGGTGCTACGTATTTGGAACCCCTAAAAAGTTCTATATAGAACCTTTTTTAAGGGTTCTTTGTAACCAGGAAAAAGGTTCTTTATAGAACCTTTTAGAGGTTAATTCATTATCATTTGTTTTCTCCTTTCCATATTAAATATTTCATATTACTGACAAACATTTCACTGCATTATTCAGTGTATTCAAATGCATTGATGAATGCATGTGAATGATCACAAAATTCAAGATATGGGGGTTAGAAAATGTATATATTTATCTAATTGTATGTAGTTAATCAATATCACACGGAGAGTGCCATTTCAGTTTTTTTTTCCTCCAAAAATCAGGATGATTAAAATGTAAAATTAAATTATACAACAGTTTTATAAACAATAATTTAAGTACAACTACAAAATGTTGCAGAATAATGTAATATGAATAATAGCCTAATGAACCTTTCTGACAAAAAGGGTTCTTTCTTGTCATTATAGAACCTTTTTAGCATAAAAGATTCTTTGAAGTTAAGTTATAAAGAACCCTAATGAACCCTTTTTTTCTAAGAGTGTGTGGTTAGTTCACTTCATGTATTCAGTTAAGCTTATAGAAAGAATGCATTATGCAGCAATTACAACTTGTGGTGCTCGTAATAAATATAATTGAAAAATGTTACAAAGTTTACCAACACTGAAATTCACTCTTGTCTGTATGAACATGAGTATATTCATCAAATCCTCATCAGCAGGAACAATTTCACAGCAATAATTAAAGTGCTAATCATTAGTGCTTGTAATCATTCAATCATTAATCACCAGGAACACTACATACCATCATCATGATGGCGTGTTATACAGTGTGATAGTGGTGGTTTTGTATGCTTGTGGAGTTTAAACAGACTCGCCTTGAGGAGGCCTTTTTTATTTTGTTCTCTGGCTGACTGTGGAAATCAGAGTGCATTATGGGGACAAAAAGTACAACTTAAATGTACAGTGCGTAATAAAAGACAGAGAATATCATATATTTGAAAGTTCATCTTTTAGGCAGTTTTACTTTCCAAACATGCTTCTTAATTTATTTTACCTCAATAATGGATGTTGTATGTGGCATTTTGCCTTTCTTTTTCAGTCAATATTTGGCATCCTCTTAATACACAGCTTGAAACAATCAGAATTGTTTTTCAGATATTTCGGATCTCCCCTCACATGTCATTTCAAAAGCAGGTAGGCTATCATCCATCAAGCGGGTTTCTGCTCAGAGCAAAGCGGCCGGGGCAAGGGTTAACAGGGGCTTCCTGATTGCTGCTGTTATTCTAGAGGAGTTCACTGCCTTCCAATCATCCACTACAGGGTCACGAACAAGGAGGGAAAATGCAGTCCAATCCTTATAAGATGAAAAAGTATGTGTGCTTTGGACTGGTACCAGCGAGCAATTATTCCACAACACAGTCCACCCATCACTGATCTTGGCGACCGAAGAGATGAAAAGAGCAGACTTAAGACTAAATTTATGGTATGTGTGTATGGCTCAGCTGAGGTGAAGAGCAGACAATGATATGAGGATAATCTTTGAGAGGTCAATTTAGAAATAATGAGATTACTGAATGAGATCTAGTATAGAGCCGACAATTCAGCGAGGAGAATGGTTAAACCAATCACAAAGACAGAGCTCAATGATAGTCATGCCTGAACAAGACAATAGATATAATTCACTAAGCATTCTCAAACTTTACAGACCTTAAGGATGCATCTGCAAGAAAAGCTCTTATATACAGAAGGTTAGGATGTGCTGAAAGCTAATTACACTTTTAAAATAAGTTAATCTTGTTTATTATTATTGTAGAGTAGACACTTCATAAGCACCTTGTGTTACCCTGCTCAAGAAACAATTGAGGAAAAGATTTCAAACAAGATTCAATCGCATTTTCTCTGGTGTCCTCTCATAAATTATGCAACAATATGGGCTCAACAACTTACTAGAAATGTATGGATTCCTGACAACAAATGACGTGTCTGTGGGTCAATGCATCTCTAAACAAGAATTAATGAAACATACAGAGTTGGAAAAAGTTACTTTTAAATGGATTCAAATATTGGGTTGCTCCCCAAAAAATAACTAATTGCATTTCTTTGTTATTTTTTTTAGTAACGTTTTCTCGCTCCTTTGACCCGGAAACCGATCAAAGAAAGCCATCTTGAAGGACATCTCAATTCTCTAATAGCACCACGAAGAAGTGAAAAACGAGGAGTGAGGAGGCTTCTTGAGGAGTCATGAGTGAGGATGCGCAGGTGTATCCTATACGGAAGTCTTTCTTGTTGAAAAACCAGATGTATGTATAAATTATCCTACCCCTTCACATCTGCCTATTCCTTTCTGAAATATGCGCTGTACGTGGTAGACCAATCAAAACAGACTGGTCCATCTAACCAATCAGAGCAGAGTAGTCTCATGGAAAGGAGGGATTTAGAGAGACTGATTCATCCATCGAGTTGTTTGAGAATCCCTGAACATTGTGGTTATGTGCAATGTATATTATGAGAAAATTAAAGTTTTTATTTTTACCTTTGATGCATGTAAACCTGTTGTTGGAAACCTCTAAAACTAAATTAGGAAACTTTAAAATAACATAATAGAGGCACTTTAAATAACAAAACCTTCACAACATAAGGGCAGATTCCTTAGTTGCAGCTGATAACGCTTTGAAGTGACATTTGAGTGATCAAGAAGAATATTCCAATATACAAATAAGCTCTCCTACGATTCTTCTGTCCTCATTTTATTTCCTTGCAGCCTACCCTCGTATGGTGAGACTGAGACACGAGCAAAAGAAATGAGGATTCACAAATAAGAAATAAGAAGCACCGTTTAGCAATAAAAAGATTAAAAAAGATTACTAGTTACTTTTCCAGTTACTTAAAAGTAATCTGATTATGTAACTCACATTACCTGTAATACATTAAGTCAAGTCACCTTTATTTATATCTCGCTTTTTACAGTACGGACTGTTTCAAATCAGCTTTACAGTGATAACAGGAAAATAATGCAACAAAGTCTGTTTCGGCTGTGCAGCAGATCTAGAAGAAAATAGTGTCATCGTCCAGCTCAGTTCAGTTCTCATACAATAATGTCAATGCAGGCGGATCAATAATATTGTTCAATATTGAGTGTTCTCAATTTAGCAAGGCAAAGCCAAAGGAGACAATTCCAAGGAACCAAAACTCCACCAGGTGAGAGAATGAAGAAGAAAAAAAAACAGACTCAGTCGGGAGGCCAGTTCTCCTCTAGCCAACGAACGAACAGTGATTGAGGCAGCCTTACGGATCAGAATTAAGATTGGATTGAAACATTCAGAATATTTATCCCGATCCATCTAGCTGTGGATCGGAGTCATCATGCCGTTATGGAGATGGGCTTGACTACATCATGGTTGTGTCTTGGCACAGGTCCACCATCTAATCTGGATACGGCCTGGATCTGGCTGACTACATCATGCATTGTGGTTGTGTCCAGGCGCAGGTCCACTATCTGATTTGGATACGGCCCAGATATGGCTAACTACAGTAAACCTTTAGTCTGAGTAAACAGAGCCTGATCTGCTGGCGATTTGATTTCGCCCTGCAGCTCAGTCTGGAAACCTGTACATTCATTTCAACTGCTTCTGTTACACTTTTGCAGGAACCAATCACAGACTGGCTTATCCACCTGGTGTGCTATTGGTGGGTTTAACATGATGACATATAGGGAAATGATGGGTCGTTGCCCATTGATCATGCCTCTTTTGGTCTGATTGGTTGAATGACTATACAATTGCATACAGAGTCATTTGAATAATGCCCTTTGATCACACCTCTTGTGCAGTAGAAAATAGAGCAGACTCCCCAGACCAATGTTCAATCTTAAATTGAGCTTGGTCTGGTGATAGCCAGAGAAGTAAACCCTTGGGGATAAACAGATAAACTAATATTAGCGTAGATGCCATTCTTCTTATGATGTAATGAGTACATCAGGTGTTATAGGAAGTCTCCACGGTTCAGGCAGACCTAGTTGATGCAGCTTAACATTACTCCAATAACTGCAAGTGTAAGATAATAAAATGGAGAAATCTTTCGAATTCTTGCTTTTTTTTGTAGAAAAACATTTACATCACTTTTATTTACAATGTTTGATTTAAAGGACCAAGGATTAGCCTGACGTGATCATACTCAATTCTAGTCAGAATATGAGTCTGAAACTGCTCCATTGGGCTGTGATTATGGGGCGTGTTTCAACCGAAGCAGGAAAGACCTCAACTGGATAGACCTACAACCAATCAGAGCAACGAAGCGACGCATTACGTTAGTTGTCAAATGTCAACAGAGCTAAACTGCACTGTGTTGCCAAGTCCACGTTTTTTTCCGCGGGTTGTTTTCCATGTCCGCTTGTTGAAGCGACTATTACGTGATATCCATGAGTGTGAATTTTAGCAGGCAACCTTGCCAAAATAACACACATTTTACCCCCCACACACCAATTTTTTTCCCCCGGAGATCTCCCCCGAGAAACTATTGTTTTGGGCTAGTAGTTGGTGGGTTTTGTTGTAAAAACTTGGCAACCCTGTCTGCACGCGTACTGGAATAAACGATCTTTGCCGGTGTTGTAAAAAAATAAAAGAATTTAAGGATACAGAGAGTACTTACCCAACATGATCATCATTTCTGAGAGAAATAGTGAATGCATATACAAACAAGCTCTCCGTTTAGGATTCAAACAAATATAATCGAAGCCCCTTTGAGGACGTGCATGATTACGTTACAGTTTATCATCTGTCCATCATCGTTTAAAGCCCGCCCTGATGATTTCATTGGTCCAAACAGTTTCTGTAAAGTTTCTGTTTTACAGTTTCAAGTAGAAAGAAAGTTTTTACTGAAATAAGAAAACATTTCTTGTCAACATTTCTTTTGTTTTAATTCTCAATTTTTTTAATGATAGCTGTTTGTTTAAAGAATTTCTGGACAGTACAACCACCTATAGACGTAAACCTATATCTCTTGAGTTTAATCACCACAAATACAATTCAAATTAAAGTGTTTTAATGTATAATTTGAAAACATCATAGAAGAGGTTATTTTTGTATGTTATTTTTAGATGGAAAAAAATAAGAAAAAGATGAACACAGAATGCATTTTAGGTGCCATAAATACCCTCACATCATTGACCCTGTATGGATAGGTCAGCAGAGGTTCATGGCTATTGATCTAAGCAGGTGTACGTGATGTTTGTGCAGCCATTGTTACCTGCAGTTCATTCTAAGACGCTGACGTACTGTTGGCCTGACCCATCCAGTAACAACATTGTGCCTCAGGGTCCTCTCAGCAGCCGAAAGAACAAGTGCTCCAAAGTTTGTGTGCAGACAGAGAACAGCCATCCATCTATAAATCGATCAAAGATGAAACACAGTCATCATATTTAAATTGGTGTTTGTTTATGAGACATGACTCATAGGGCATGAATAAACAACGGAGAGCTTTAGAACATCTGAATCAACACTGTTGCTACTAACTACTGCTGTTATGTCTATAAATTTGCAAGACACATATGTTGATCTTCTATGGCTCATTGACAGGACTCCCACAAAATGAAGCAGTTATACATAGTTAGACACAGTTGCCAAAATAACATCTTCTGTTCACCACTCATAGACCATACTCCCCAGAAATAAATCATCAAAAAATGTGATAAATTACCAAACAAGCCTATTCTTTAGTTGCAGCAGGGTCAAAAAGTAACGTATGAATCAATAATTGATGTGCATTTTGACAGTCCCTTACTAATATGGAGGTGCTAGAGGCACAGCCATTGTTTACTGCCTAATACCTTAAATTTGTTACCATGTGTTCAATATTAGATTTCTCCCATGATGGTCCAGTGAAGGGGGCTGTACTGCTTGAAACTCATACATCATTAATCAAAGCTCTTATTTCTGTGGAAAATATTTGAGTAGGAACCTAGCAGGATTATTTTTGGACTAACATTTAGAGAAAACCTGAATTAAAGGTCAATGTGAAACTTCTTTCATAGGTTTTAATATAATGTTACTGCATGTCAGAAAACACTAAAAAGTTATTTTAGAAATGAACCAAAAGGTTGAAATAAATCATAAAACATTACGTAATATAACTTGTATTATTGAGAGTCAACATGGCTAATAATCCATTCTTATCAAAAAGTAAAAAGTAGGGATGGGCGGTATGATGTTATTGTTACCATGGCATGAAATGTCTATTGTTAGAGATTTTGCTATATCATGTAAATGGCATTATGTAAATATATAGCACTACTGACATACTAAGAGTGATGGCATGCATGATTGGGAATATAAAGAGCGGTTCTTAAAGGGATAGTTCACTTTGAAATTAAATTTTGATATGTTTTAGCTATACCTCATGGGCATCCGAGATGTAGGAGTATTTGTTTCCCTAGTAGTTTCAATTTTGGTCATTTTAGGTCAAACCGTTTTTGTCTGTCCCTCACATAATGCTATGGTCTATGGTCACCACCTCAAAGAGTATACACAGAGAAGTCCAAATTAAACTAGTCTCCATCGTAAGTACACATTGATGGCCTAAGACATGAAACGAGTGGTTTGTGTGAGAAAATGAACAGTATTTATATCGTTTTTACCTCATGTACACCACTACGTCCGACTGATCCGAGGGCGCGTGCCTGTTTCCTGTGGTGTACAAGAGGTAAAACCGTTTTCTAAAACAAACCGCTCGTTTCAAGGTCTTAGGCCATCAATGTGCCCTTACGATGGGGGGTTCTTTAATTCATGCTTTTCTTGAGACCTAACCAGCAGTGGTTACATGAATATTCCACATGATGGGCATTTTGACATATTTGTGCATGTATTCAACCATTGAAGTGCATTAAAGGGGGGGGTGAAACACTCAGTTTCAGTCAATCTCATGTCAATCTTGAGTACCTATGGAGTAGTATTGCATCCTTCATATCTCCGAAAAGTCTTTAGTTTGATTATATTTATAAAAGAAATATAGGCTGTACCGAGTGGCTGGAGGCGTATCGTGTAGGCGGAGCTAAAGAATGGCGAGCGCAAACAAAGCGGTGACGTCCTCAAACGTGGAGAAGAAAACGCTACTGTAACGAACGTTCGTGGGGGTGTGAAGGAAGAAGACGGGGTCGGCTTTGAATGGGACTCGCTCTCTTTATTCAGTCTTGTTCAAAAACAAATAACAGTCACACATATGTGTGTGTGTGTGTGCAAAACTCAGTTTCTCCACACTATGGATCGCTCCTTCTCTATTCGACTTTCTTTCTCAGTTTCTCTCAGTTTCTCTCAGTTTCTCTCTGTGTACGCGAAGTCCCAGTCCAGGTCTCTCTCTCTCTCTCTCTCTCTCTCTCTCTCTCTCTCTCTCTCTCTCTCTCTCTCTCTCTGGTGCATGCTGGGAGTTTGTGGAGGTGCTGAGCGCGTGTTGAGAGCGTGGTTGAGTGTTCTTCGGTGTTTCCTTTCTGCTTTATGCACTTATTTATATTTCTCCCTTCGCTGTGTTTTGAATCTACCAGTATAGGAAGGAAAGTTGTTTTGTGTGTGTGCGTTGTGTAGTCGCCGGGATGGCGACTGCCCACGCGCAGGGAACATCCCCTCTGTCACTCCGGAATGGCTGCAGGTGTGTGCCTGACGCTGGGGTGACAGTGGAGGATTTACTCCTAGTTATCGGTCAGAAAATTGGTTTTGGAAACATTATCTCGGCGTCACGCATGAATAAAGCGATAGTCGTGTTTTTGAAAACTGAAGCACTCGTTAGTGAACTAACGGTAAGCGGAATATGGGTGAAGGAAACTTTTGTTCCGGTAACCCCGCTATCTGCCCCAGCGACTAAAGTAATAGTTTCGAATGCTCCCCCATTCATATCTAATGAAGCTATCGTGAAGGAGTTACTGAGATTTGGTAAGATAGCAAGTCCTATAAAAGCAGTCCCACTTGGATGTAAGGACGCCGCACTAAAGCACGTTTTGTCTTTCAAACGACATGTTTATATGTTTCTCAGTTCGCCGGAGAAGACCTTGGAAGTTTCTTTCCGTGTTTCTCACGGAGAGAATTCTTTCATGGTCTACGCGAGTACGATGAGTTTGAAGTGTTATGAATGTGGAGATTTGGGCCATAAGCGATTAATGTGTCCAAATAGATCAGAACAGCGCCCTTCTACATCTCGTGATGATGGAAATGATGTGACGGTAGTTAATCAAGAAATGCTACCGGTTAATAACAAAGAAAAGGAGAGAACCGAAGAGCAGGATAAAGAAGCTATAGAGGGAGAAGACGAGCAACAGGAGGAGGTGAGTGAGCTGGATGAAAATGCTAGCTGTGTGGAGAAACCTGGATGTGTTAATTTACCTGAAAAAGAAGTGAGGGAGGATGATGATGATCAGAGTGACGCTGATGATGATGATGTTGTACAGAAAGGGGTTTATGAGGAAGATATGGCTGATGAGACTGAAAGTTTATCACAGTATACTGATGATGGAATGAGGGATGATGTTGTAGAGGATTTATATCCCCTTCAGCAGATTAATTCATTTCTGGATAAGACAAAAGGAAAGGCAGGTGTTGAAATAAGAGATTATTTCCCTGATGCTGACAAATTTATTGCCTCAGTTATGTGGGCTAGTAAAAAAAGCAGCTATGATGAACTTTCACAACAGAAAAGATTTCGTCTTAAAAAGTATTTAACTGTTGTTAGATCAGGAAAAAGGATGGGAAAAGCGAAGGGAAAATCTAAATAATTGTAATGGCTGAAAGTTTCTCTTTCTATCTGATCTGTTATCTCCTTCTCTCTAATTTTCTTATGGAGATTTTAAGGGTTGGTTCTCTCAATATCAATGGGATGAGGGATAGGAGAAAGAATGAGGTTTTATCCGAAATCATTAATCTGAAAGAACTGAGTGTTACATTCTTGCAAGAAACTCATAGCAGTTTGAGTAATGAAGTTGACTGGGGTTTGTGGTGGAGGGGAGAGTATGTTCTCAGTCACGGGACCAATTTAAGTGCTGGTGTGGCTATCCTCTTTTCTCCTACTATAAATGCTAAGGTGCTATTAAAAAATGAAATAGAGCCAGGAAGGCTTTTAACTGTTAAAGCTGAAATTGGTAATTTTAAATTCTTGTTCGTAAATATTTATGCTCCAAATGTTGGAGCAGAAAGGAGTTTACTTTTCAAAAAGTTTGAACAAATAGTTAGTGAAGAAAATGAAGATGTGTATATTGTTGTGGGAGGGGACTGGAATTGCACTCTTGATTTTACTCTTGACAGAAATGGGGAGGAAACTCATGCATCTTCAGCATCTACTTTAGCTGGTTTTATAGGAAATTTGAATCTCTTTGATGTATGGAGGGAACACAATCCTTCTATAAAACAATATACATGGGTAAAGGTCTGTAATGATAGGATTTCTGCTGCTCGTTTGGATCGATTTTATATATCTTGTAATTTGAAAAATAGAGTTGTTAGTACAGAAATTATTCCTAACATACTTTCTGATCATAAACTCATTAGGGTTGGTTTCTCACTCTCTAAAAGTACACAGAAATCTGTTACTGGCACTTTAACACCAAACTTTTAAAAGATAAAGAGTTTTGTGAAACTTTTATGCTGTTTTGGGAAGCATGGCAAGCAGAAAAACACCTTTTTGGAAGTATTATACAGTGGTGGGAAGTTGGAAAAGTGCACATAAGGGATTTCTGTCAGAAATTTTCTGCTTATTCATCTGTAGTTTTAAAAAATACTTTAAAGTGGCTTGAAAAAGAGATTGTGGATATTGAAATGGAAATGACTGTCAATGATGATGCTAATTTAAAAGAACGCTGGACTGAAAAGAAAAATCATTTAAGTTTAATTCTGAATGAACGGGTTAAAGGAGCTCTCATAAGAAGCCGTTATTTAACCCTGAAGGACATGGATGCTCCTACGACTTTCTTTTTTAATTTAGAGCGCAAAGTGGGCCAGAAGAATTTGATGCTTTCATTAAAGGACAATAATGGACATGTTACTTCAGAACCACGGAAAATGCGAAAGATTGCTGTTGAGTTTTACTCCAATTTGTACGCTGCTGAAACATCTGATGAACATTGCAGAAGAGAGCTGCTAAAAGACTTACCGGTGCTATCTGAGGATAATAAAGTGTTCTTAGAGACTGACATCTCCTTTGAGGAGGTCTCTCTGGCTGTAAAGGGTCTCTCTTCAGACAAGAGCCCTGGCCTGGATGGACTACCGGCCGAGTTTTATAAATCATTTTGGACAATAATTGGAGATGATTATTTTGAAGTCCTTCAGGAATGTTTCAGTGAAGGTGTTCTTCCAACTAGCTGTCAACGAGCTGTATTATCTTTGCTCCCGAAAAAAGGAGACTTAACACTTTTAAAGAATTGGAGACCTGTGGCAATTTTGTGTACAGAGTATAAAATCTATTCAAAGGTTCTTGCAAATAGATTAAATAAGGTGTTGTATGAAGTAGTACACAAGGATCAGTCATATTGTGTTAAAAATAGGTCAATCATGGATAATCTTCATTTAATCAGGGATGTTGTTGATTATGCTTATTTTAAAGATGTTAGTATGGGCCTGGTGTCTCTGGATCAAGAAAAGGCCTTTGACAGGGTTGATCATGTTTTTCTGTTTGAAACTCTAAATGCTTTTGGGTTTGGGGAAAAATTTATTTCAAGGATTGGACTTTTATATGCCGAAGCGACATGTATGATCAAAATGGGTGGTGCTTTGAGTATTCCTATTAAAGTTAAAAGAGGAATCAGACAAGGTTGTTCAATCTCGGGCCAATTATACAGCATTGTAATTGAACCCTTGTTATGTAAAATGAGAAGAGAGTTAAAGGGCCTGCAGCTCAATGCCCTAAACTGTTCTGTTAAACTCTCGGCCTATGCTGATGACGTCACTGTTATAATCAGAGATCAAAGTGATATTCAAGTGCTTAAACAGGCATTAGAGTTGTATGGAAGAGCCTCATCAGCAGTAGTTAATTGGGGAAAGAGCGATGCTTTATGGTGTGGTAGTGTTTCCAAAGGTCCTAACCTTCCTGGCGGTTTACAGTGGGGAAGTGCAGGGTTTAATTATTTAGGAGTGTTCTTGGGGACAGAGGAGTTTAAGAAGAAAAATTGGGAAGGCCTCTTGGAGAAAGTGTGTGCAAAGTTGTCTCGATGGAAATGGTTGCTACCCCAGTTGTCATATAGGGGGAGGGTCCTAATATGCAACAACTTGGTTGCTTCTTCACTCTGGCATAGAATGACAATACTTGAACCTCCTGAGGATCTAGTGCGAGGAATACAAAAGCGACTAGTGGATTTTTTCTGGTCGGGACAGCACTGGCTGAAGGCGGCGGTACTGTATCTACCTAGACAAGAAGGAGGCCAGGGACTGGTGGACATCAGAGCAAGACTCCGGACTTTCAGAATGCAGACGGCGCAAAGACTGCTCTATGGAGTGGATGTGAGCTGGGCTGAAGTGGCCTGTGCCCTCCTAAGAAGAGCTGGAAACATGGAGCTGGACCGCCATTTGTTTTTGATGGACTTTGACAAACTGAATTTAAGTGGGCTGAGTGTCTTTTACAGATCAATTTTAAAGTCATGGACAATTTTTAGTTTTTCACGGAGTGCGGCTAACACAGAAAAATTATGGCTGAAAGAGGAACCACTTTTTTTCAATTCTGAACTGGAATCAAATGTTTTCAAATCAGATACTTTCAGAAAAGCCATGTGGGCTGCAAATATGACAAAAATTGGACATTTAAAAGATAAAAAAAGTTGGATAAGCCCTGAAAATTTTGCTTCAAAACTTGGAATAAAATCAGTCAGGATGGCACAAAATATGTTGACTCAGATTCTAGAGTCTCTGCCTCAGGATTTTCGACAGGCAATGGAGACTGTTGATGAAGAGGCTGATAACTGTGACTTTCCAGAATTGTTTTTTACAGCAAAGACTGGTACATGGCAAGAAAAAGAAGGTTGTATATTGTCATTTAAGATACCTTTTTTGGCCGCCTTTGGCGATGCGAACAAGAGAGACATTTACACTATGTGTGTGAAAGTGTGGCATCTTAACACTCTGCAGAGTGTCAGCGAGTCCAAATGGCGGGAGGTTCTAGGGCCAGGTGAATCCCCTAAAGGACGCTGGAGGTCCCTGTATAAGCTACCCATTGAGAAACGGTCTGGTGACCTTCAGTGGAGAGTAGTGCACGGGAGTATAGCTACAAACAGACACAGAGCACACCTTGATCCAGAGGTTGGGGTGGGTTGTCCATTTTGTAGTGAGGAGGAGAACGTGTTTCATTTGTTCCTCAAGTGTGAAAGGCTTCAATCCTTGTTTTCTATCTTAGAAGAGTGGGCTCAAAATTTAGGAGAAGTTTTTACTCCAGTACTTTTTATTTATGGACCTAAGTATATTACAAGTAGGAGGGTAGAACATGTTCTGTTAAACTTTCTTTTTGGTCAGGCAAAATTGGCAATATGGCTATCAAGAAAACATCGCATGAGTGATGCTGGGTCAACTGATGTTGTGTCTGTTTTAAAGGGATTATTAAAATCTCGTATTAAAATTGAGTTTACATATTACAAATTGGTGAATGATATGGAGATGTTTAAAGGTAAATGGGCTGTAAATCATTGTATTTGTGATGTTGATGTTGATGACTGTTTACTGTTTAATTTTTAATTAAAAAAAAAAAAAAAAAAAAAAAAAAAAAGCATGTAAAAAATGTAATGTAAGTAGGCACAAATGCCTTTATTTGATGGGATGTTTGTTGTTATTTATTTAATAAGGCTCTTATGTATTTATTGATTGATTAAAGAAGACCCAAAAGTCAAGTCTCTCTCTCTCTCTCTCTCTCTCTCTCTCTCTCTCTCTCTCTCTCTCTCTCTCTCTCTCTCTCTCTCTCTCTCTCTCTCTCTCTCTCTCTCTCTCTCTCTCTCTCTCTGTTCTGCTGGGGTTTAAATGCTCTCTCTCCACGCCAATTACTGCAAACAGACACAGGTGTTAGTGATCTGCACTTGACCTACTTACTCACCGCTCGGCTCCGCCTCCTCTCTCCCGCTACAGACCTCGCAAAACCACGCCCCTCCTGCCACATACCCCCATCGCCCGACTCAGGCCGGGGAGCCAATCACGCAGAGGCGTTCCCATAGCGGTGACGCAGCGTCTCGTTCCTATTCCAGGAACTAAGGTTACAGACGTAACCGGGACGTTTTATGATTGCTTTCGTTTTTCTAAGATAGTCAGGATTTGCCACAATGTACAGATGCAAACTTTGCAATTTGCCTTTTCACCAACTAACTTTTTTATACAAAACAACTCCAACATAGGGCAAATTTCTTTCCAAAGAAAACTTAAACCCGAATGTCAGTGGAAAATGATCTACATCTACCAGTCACACCAAGGCTCATCATGCTTGGTAAGTATGAAATATATGGTAAATAATTAATGCTTTCTAGTAGTTTTTATGGTGAGAACAAATTTCACGAGATAGCCATTCATCTAAGTGGATGAAAGTGACACATTGCATTGATGAGCAGTTGGATTTCTCAGTGGCGCTGCATGTGTTTTTCAGTGTCTTCTATGTATTTAACATTAAATATCAAGAATCAGCCAGTGCCACATTAGAACTCATTGAAAGGTGCATGTCCAATAATGTAAAATGAGTTTGCCACAGTTGTGCATTTGATTTTTATTTCTTTGTTTCGTAGTATGTTTTTTCTGAACTGTTTGATTTGTTACTCCATTTCTGAAATAGCTGTTGTCTGATTCACTCAACAGGTTTTTAGTGAGGATTAATCCTGAGGGGACAAAGTGTGCTTCCAAAGCTGGAACTATCCGTAAAACTGTGTCATCTGTTAAGAAAGATTCAAAACATAAATCCACATGTACATAAATTTGTGTAGTGGCTCACTAAATTTGAGCGGAAAACATACAACTAACTGAAAGCATTTTTGTTAATGTTTTACTTGTGTGGCTATAGGAAGGTCATTTAATTTGTGTTAACATAAATAACCTGAGGTTCATTAGTGGCTGAGATGTAGATTTGGGTGTTGCATCCAAGTTATTTTATTATTTGGTTGGAGGCAGGATTTAAAATGTCTTGAAAATACATGTGTTTTCATATTATGTTTGTTGATATTATTATGAAGGAGCAAATTATTATTATTATTATAATTATTATTATTATTATTATTTTTCATTAGTTTTTTGTAATTCTGTTATGTTGGACAATAGATAAACATCTAAGTAATAAAGTCAATAAATGTTCTTTATATTTTTTTTTGAAGTAACATGACAGAATGCTTCATAAGTTTAAGAGTACCACAATGATTACTGAATTATAAATTATTTAAATGTATATGCAGTCCAGTAATTAACTGAAACCACTGCTGCCAGTTATCAACTGAAATGCCTGATTTACGGTATAAAACTGGCAACACTATGGGCCTATCATTCAGTCCATGTTCACTTGAGGGGTGATTATGGTGGCATTTAATTCTGAGGAATTAAATGAGATTTATCTGACTTTGAGAAGGGGTTAGATTATTAGCCTATCATCTAAATTGTGTTCACTTGGTTTATTCATCTAAGGTTTCAGAGTGGCCGCCCTAAGCTGTTATGGCCCTGTCGAGTCAGATAAAGCCCCCTCTCCTGGAGAGCGATCGAGGTCGCCTTATCCGTGGAGTTTTTTAGAAGTCGATGCTGCGATCCGCCGTCTGCGTCGCTCGGGCCACATTTATTTCCAGCAAACGCTGCACGCATGCTGCTCCAGCCGCCTCTAGAAAGACCTGCAGCTGGACAGCGAATGTGTTAGCACACCGAAAATCCTCCCCAACTAAGCTCTGCCGGGTGGCCGCTTCAGGGGGTCGGGCAGGAGGCTCGGTGGGTACCAGAGACCAGCATCGGAGGCTGGTTCCCATAGTAGAGTATATTGGTGTATGGTTATGCCTCCCCGAATATAGCTACTTTGGCCCTGTGTACCGTGGGCAAAGGGTACAGACTGCAGTTCAGTGTACCAATACCAAAGTCATCGGTGTGGTCTGAACGATGGTGTCCCAACCCAGTGGCCTGCTGGCCAGCCCCCTCTCCCAGGGGGTGATCAAGGTTGCCTCAGGGGGCACAGAAACCAAGGTATCTTCCATATGAAGAGGGAACGAAGGCATCTGCGTGTTACCCTGATCATATGGAAGTTATTCCTCCTTAGGGAAAACCCCTTGGTCTTCAGCCATCACTGTAGGGGTCTCATGTGGAGCAGGCCGAGCGGAATCACGTTGGACGCTACTGCCATGAGACCCAGCTGTTTCTGAACTGCTTGACAGTGAGGCTGTGCCTAGCTCAACTCTGGAGACCTCCGCCAGTATGGACTCGATACGTGCGGGGGACAGCTGACCCAGCATCGTTGTTGAGTCCCATACGACTCCCAGGAACGTAGTCCGCTGGGAGGGCGTCAACACACTTTCTTTGTGTTGAGTCTCGTTGCGGCCTCTTCTGTGGAGTTTTCTGGAAGTCGATGCTTAGTTCCGCCGTCTACAACGCTCGGCCCACATTGACTTCCAGCGAACGCATGCTGCTCCAGCCACCTCTAGAAAGACTTGCAGCTGGGCAGCGAACGCGTTCGCACACCGAAAATCCTTCCCGACTAAGCTCTGCCGGGTGGCCGCTTCAGGGGGTCGGGCAAGAGGCTCGGTGGGTACCAGAGACCAGCCTTGAGAGGCTGGTTCCCCTAGTAGAATATCAGGGTTATGCTTCCAGAAATATATCTGCTTGGGCCCTCTGTACCGTGGGCAAAGGGTACAGACTGCAGTTCAGCATTCCACCACCGAGGTTTATCGGTGTGGTCTGAATGGTGGTGTGCCCAGCCCAGTGGCAGGTTATGGAACAGGAAGTGTGCTCTCTGATGGTAAAGGAGGCCATGCAGTGTATCCCTCCACCAGACAGGGAGTACAGCTTTTACGGTCGCTACTTCATGGTTCCCAAAGAGGATGGAGGGGTGCGTCTATTATTAGATCTGAGGTAGTTGAACCGCTCTCTGAGGAGATTCAGGTTCAAGATCCACTATCCAATCGTGAGTCAGATCTAGTTCAAGGACTGGTTCGTCATAATGTATCTAAGGACGCATATTCCATAGCTCCATCCTTCCTGCCCACAGGAGGTTCCTGAGGTTCGCTTTCGGGGGCGAAGCGTACCAATATCGGGTTCTTCCCTTCAGCCAGGCTCTTTCGCCCCGCACTTTCACGAAGTGCATGGATGCAGCTCTATGAGGTTTTAGGGCTGAGAGAGAGAGAGAGAGAGAGAGAGAGAGAGAGAGAGAGAGAGAGAGAGAGAGAGAGAGAGAGAGAGAGAGAGAGAGAGAGAGAGAGAGAGAGAGATATCACAGACCATCCATCTGCATAGAGTTAAATGTTTATGCAAACCCTGAGGTATTTATGGATCTCTCCATAGTCTGTTAGTGAATGCACAGTGGAGAGGAAGAGAAAGAAAACAAATGAAGTCACACCAGGATCATCAGACTCGGAGAGATGCTGAGATGAAAGCAAGATGGGTTTGAACTTAATTTCTCAACACAAAGAAAGTGTTTTGACGCCCTCCCAGTGGACTACATTCCTGGGAGTCGTATGGGACTCGACAACGATGCTGGGTCAGCTGTCCCCCGCACGTATCGAGTCCATACTGGCGGAGGTCTCCAGAGTAGAGCTAGGCATAGCCTCACTTTCAAGCAGTTCAGAAACAGCTGGGTCTCATTGCAGCAGCGTCCAACGTGATTCTGCTTGGCCTGCTCCACATGAGACCCCTACAGTGGTGGCTGAAGACCAAGGGGTTTTCTCCAAGGGGGAATACCTTCCGTATGATCAGGGTAACGCGCAGATGCCTTCGTTTCCTCGTCATATGGAAGAAACCTTGGTTTCTGTCCCTAGGGCTAGTATTGGGAGCATAGTGTTGCCCGAAAACCGTTTCAACAGATGCCTACCTCACTGGCTGGGGCGTGGTCATGGAAGGCCGCTTTGTGAGAGGTCCGTGGGGCATTCCGCCTGGCACATCAACTGCTGGAAATGCTTGCGGTCTACAAAGCTCCGAGGAGCTTTTATTCCCGGACCTCCGCGGCCACCATGTCCTGATACGATTTGACAATATGTCCGTCGTATCGTATCTAAATCATCAGAGGGGTCTGAGGTCGCGCCCTCTGTGCAGACTGGCGCATCAAGTCCTCCTGTGGTCCCAGGGGAAATTGTCCATCCCTCAGGGCGATGTACATTCCCGGGGACAAAAACCAGGGAGCAGACATCCTGTCAAGGCAGGGGCTGAGGCCCGGGGAGGGGCGTCTCCATCCAGAGGTGGTGGAGGCCATATGCAGGAGGTTCAGCCCAGTGGAAGTGGATCTAGTCATATCTCAAGAGACGTCCCACTGTGGTTCTCCCTCAGGCATCCGGCCCCTTTGGGCCTGGATGCCATGACACAGACATGGCCGAGGCTACATTTGTATGCATTTCCCCCGATCACTCTGCTCCCGGTAAATTCTGGAGCGGGTCCGGGCTTGGAAGATGAGGCCTGCGGCTCATTCCAGAGTCCCAACCTAGGACCTGGCAGTGGTGCTCGAAGGGCTGGCTGAGGCCCCCTTTGAGGCAGTGGAGTCGGCCGAGGCAAGGAACCTGACCCGCAAGGTGGCTTTTCTCCTTGCTATCCCCTCTCTGAGGAGAGGGGGGGGGATCTCAGGGCATTGGCTATCACGCCAACCTGCCTTGAGTTTCCCCCTGGCGGCGTGAAGGCCATATTACATCCTAGGAAAGGAATCAGGCCTAAGGTGCCATCTAATGTGGCACAGTCAGTGGTTCTTCAGGCCTTCCATCTTCCACCTCACATGACGGCGGAAGAGGGAAAGATTTCATCTGTTCTGCTAGCAGAGCTCTAAGAGTTTATTGGAGAGGTCTCCCCAGTGGAGGAAGTCAGAAGTTTCAACAGTCTGCAACTCCCAGCGACGCATGGCAGCTAAGTGCTCACGTCCTAAGTGTGCCTGGTCCCCCAGCTTCACACTGGGATGAACTTCAGGATGTGGCATAGTGGGTAGTTAGTTCCCAGAGTGTCGTCACTCGACGACGCAGTGCTAGTTTCCTGGATAAAGGGAACGTCTCGGGTTATGACTATAACCCTTGTTCCCTGAGAGGGAACGAGACACTGCATCTCGTCGCCACACCTATCACGGGCAGAGTGCTTGTTTCAAATAAGGTAGTGTGTGTGTGTGTCAGCGTCGCTTTGCATCTTCCGGTTATGCCGTCATCTACTATGTCATGACGCAGCACCAATCACAGTTGGATAGATTTCATTCATGCTTCAGTAGCGTAACGCTGGGGGCGTTCCCAGAGTGTCGTCACTCGACAACGCAGTCTCTCATTCCCTTTCAGGGAACAAGGGTTATAGTCATAACCCGAGACGTTAAATTCAGTTAGAACAATTAGACACAATCAGACTGTTTCCAATCAAATGAGATAAACATCAAAAGATCAATTTTTGCACTGCAGAAGGGGCACAGAAGCTCTACCTGAAGTGGGATTTAGACACATTTACATGTGTAAATAATGTTGTATGAATGTTTTACATGTACGTTTTTGAATTTAGAAATATGTTATTATTAAATATTATATATATATATATATATATATATATATATATATATATATATATATATATATATATATATATATATATATATATATATATATATATATATATATTAAAATTAAAGTTGAATATTTTAAATAAAAAGTCCATGCAAAGTATAAATAAGAAAATAAAACTGCCAGTAGGTGGCGGGAATTCTTTCAGTCAATAGTTCAAAACACAGGTTCGAATCGCTTGGAGATGCGAATTAGTTCTGGACTGGTGTGGCTTTGATTTTCACCAAATAGACAGTGTTGTGTCTAAAACGTTGTTACTTAATATCAACTTGTCTATTGGACTTTTTTACAAGATTAGTATCACATATGCAATCATACCAATACTCGGAGCAAAAGTAATTAAGCAGCGACTTTTGGCGTTCTGGCGCTTCATAAACAGAACTGCATGCGTCTTGCGCAAGAACATTGCAGCCGGATCTACTTCTCTCTGTGTGTGTGTATGGCGAGTCGCAGATACTGTGTTAATCCGCAGCGGGAATATAAACACTTGTTTTATGTGAGCCATAGTGATTCAGGATAAGACAAAAACACGGTTTGGAAAAAATCTTCATGATATAGACCTACTCGCTCATTTTATACATTTAGTAATTTTTTAAACAGCATGTGTGATAAAGATTAAACTCAAGAACCCAAGGGCTTTCTAAATGTATTAATAATATATAATTTTTTGATGGCATTTTTGCCCCAAGTATCTGCTAATTTCTGAGCTTGTTTATGATAATCCAAATGTGGTATTTCCAGTTAATTTTGATTTGGCTGTAAATCATCAGCGCGAGGCTAAAGAGCTAAAGTGCGCATGGCTGCCTCTTCAGACCTATTTCACCTCGTAAACAATCGTTGTTTGAAGTGTAGTCCGTCCATAGCACACGTATTTGCACTTATTCTGCTGACTGAAGGCATGAAAAGCAGTTGATTGCAGTAGGAAACGTAGCCTAACAGTTTCTCTGAGGCACTTTGGGAGTTGTAGTTTTTATTCTGATTGTATTACACACATTCATTCATGAGAATCGATCGGGTCACTCGCACCGGTGCGCCTAAATATTTTTTCAGTCGTACGCAGTAATTTTCAGGCGTAAATGCGCCCAAAACGGGCGCTATGTAGAGCCCTGGATTAAGTGCACTCACTCTTTCCAACACTGCACTGCAATAATGAGTGTACAACTGATGTGTGATGTACAACTATGGCTAGAGAATACCCATAATGCACGTTGAGAGTCATGTGCTGAATAAATTTCTGCATCTTGAGCCTGCAGCAGAATTAGTCATCCATCCATTTACCAAACTGCACTGGTCCAGCGTGATATCAGGTATACATTTTTATACATTTTTAATTGATTATTAAATGTTTAATTACGGTATATACATGATAGTTTCCATGGCAGAGTTCAAGATTTGAGTTATTCATTACTACTGGAGCTGCCAGTTTGGAGGCTACTCAGTGTCAGAATTCACTCGCTTTAATTCGCTACTTCAAGTTGGCATTAAGCCCAATTTAGACGGTAATTGTTTCTCATGCGGACGTCCGTAAAAATAAATTTGCATGCCACCTCAGTGATAAAACTCGTGCAGATGGCGATTTATTCCCATCGCCATCTGAATGCACGAGGAGGAGAGTTTTGTGATGTTGCGCACCTGTGAACGCAGCTCAGGTGGTCAGCCGTATGATTGTCTACTGTAAAAAAAATGTCTTATGCTTAGAATAATACGAATAAAATCATATTTTATTTAATAATAGGAAATTATTAATTATTTAAATCTGTTAAAAAAAGGATGTCATTTTAAAATTGTCGAAATGAGCGGAAGTAAGTTAATACAGTGCTGCAAATCTAATCTATATAACGTTAATTACTGCTGTAATAACGCCTCATTTCATGTTTATGTGTTGTTGTTTTTTCTGTCTCTTTTGAGCGGTGATGAAAAATTATTTCATTAATATTATTTCATTCCAGCATTTCATTAATAAAAGTGTAGGCTAGATCTTTAAAGTGCATCCAAATTACAGGGAAACACAATGATACGGTGCTCCACAGGGGTCAAAAAGGATATAAACAGTTAATTTTGAGGCAATATTTTCTTTAAAACTCAGAGATGTGGATTCGGATGGCAATTAAACTACCACACGACCTTCCTGTTTGTCAAAAAACACTAGGTAATTCGGCCGGGAATTTTTAAGCGGGTGGTGGGAGAAAAATACTCACATTCTGGATTTGGACGGCAATAAAATCACTGACTAGCCCCTGTAAATTGTGAAAATACCGTAAGACCCCATGAGAAACAATTACCATCTGAATAGGGCTTTAGTGGAGTAATGTAGTGAACGAGGGTATAGGGGTGATTTCGAACACAGTATAAAAACACAGGGGGTTAACAAGAAATATATGTAGGTAATAAGTCGTCATGGTGACTAACAAGTGTAACTATAGAGGGTATGTCACCGTTGGCTGTGGTTGCCCACTGAGTGGCAGCATTGGTTTTCAGTGCGAATGTCACACAAAACACATCTAAAACAGACAAGAGCTTTAAGATTGACGGTAAAAATAGATTTGACAAGAAATCTGAGGTGTTTTTACAGACTGCCGAAGGCTAGGTTACGTATATAACCCTCGTTCCCTAAAGGAAGTGAACTGAGACGTTAAGTCAGTTACTGACAGAATGGGGGTTTCGCAGGGTGTCGCAGGGTTTCAGAAAACTTGTAGTGTACTGACTGAAAGGGAACATCTCGGTTATGTATGTAGCTCTCGTTCCCTGAAGGGGAACAAAACGCTCTCGTTCCACAAACGCTGGTACGGCCGGGGCGCTCAGCCTCGGCTCCTCGGCAAGTAAACATAATGTGAGGTTGCTACGCAACTCCTTATATACCCACAAGGTGGGGCAGATCCATGGCATTCTCATGCCATTGGCTCATTTTGTAGATCTCGCAGGTGATTGGCTTCTAAGCGAAACCCCTATTCCGTCAGTAAATGACGTAACTCGTACTGTACTGACTGAAAGGAAACACAAAACACACAAGACACAAGGGAAATCATGGTGTGGACTCTAATATATCAATATAGTTATCAATCTTGGTGTGAATAAACAGGCCTTTAGAAATCATCTAGGCGTAAACTAGTCTTTTCAATCAAGGTGATAAGCTGTAAATGTACTTGCTAGTAGAAATATAAAATACACAAAATGTAACTATTTATATATATTTTAAAAATCTATACTCGTGTCTAAATACCTGAATGTACATTTAAATATGCCCACATTTAAAATTTGAAATCCTAATAAAAAAAAAAAAAAACAATCACTCGGTTCAAATTAGTGCTTGATGTTTTAGTCACTGCTCCAGTTAGAAGAGCTCAATGGTTGATTTCACATTATGCCATGATGACAACCACTAATTAACACTCCCCTGATAGCGTGTCATAATGCTCAATTAGGCTTAATCAATGTCTGTAGTAAATCACTGTAATTGCTTCTCCATAGAGCACAATAGATAAATCGCCCACATGATGCCGTGGAGCACATGCAATTTTCACATGTTCAGCAGTGTGACTGACTCTGTAGCATAAGTTGTCTGGTCATATTTAGACCTCGACTAAATATGACAGATAAATGCCTTTAAAAGTGATCCCCTCCATTAGCTTAAAACCACATGTTGGCAGTTACTCTAATCATAATGTCAAGCAGATATTTCTTTGTCAGAAGGAAAGGTTTGTAACAAAAGATGAAATGCAGGATTTCTGAGACTGCCACGTCTAATCAAAGCTTAAATTTCTGATTGGGTAGAACTCTCACTTAGATCTTAACAGCTGGATCTTTCACATACATATTGCACTTGTTATAATGCAGATTTTGAGGTAAAAACATTCATGACGAGAGAAAATGAAAATAAGTTAGTTGTGTGTTTTGTGTATTATATGTCAAGTATATTATTTAATATATTTAATTAAACTTATTTCTTTTCAGTCTTGACTTGTCGAGTCTTATCAATGGAAATAGCTGAATCAAGGAGGTCTATACCTGGAGAAACTATCACTTTTCTTTTCCTTTCAAAACACCGTATATGAGGCTTGATACTATAGTATCTCTTAAAATATTGAGTCAGCCTTCATGAAGTTAAACTAAAGATACTAATACTAGTGTGGAATTGAGCAGGAGATTATGCTAGAAAATAATACTCCTCCCGGCTATTCAAGAACCAGATGTACTTAATAACAGACAGGAAAATCTGTTGATTACATTAATATTATTGGAAATCTTCTGATCTGAACAGCACATTTTGGAACCACCGAATATTTACAGTCTCTTCACACCTCATTACACAGAGGAAGTACGTGATTGGAGAAAGAACAACGTGGACTCGGTCCAGAATGAAATGAATTAAGAAAAATACCACAGACTGCCGCTCCACTCTGATGCAGCTAATCCTCTATATTTATCATCAGTTGCCACCTTTCTTTCCTTGTAAATTGAAAAATATTGGACGCGAGATGTATAGGACCAGTTATAAGAAAAGTGTATTGTTTGTGATTGTGAAGAGAAATTGATTAACTTTTGCAATTGCAAGGTGCAGTACACATTTAAGTTGGTATATAGCATATAATATAGATGAATTGTATCAGTTAATCAAAATCACACCAGACAGGAGTAGTCTGTGCTTTTTTACCTTTTTACACGAATGCCATACTGAATACAGCAGCAATGCTATGGTCAACAGTTAATTTAATATTTCCATACTAACAAGTGTTTTGAAATTATAGCAAGAATGATTCCATTATATGACATTGAACACTGATACTGCATTTACAAATTGCAAATTACCTCCATTGAAAAATCTCACAGCGAGACAGTTAAATGCGAGCTGTTGTAATATTATGCTGATGGGACCATTTAACATTGATCGCATATTGATTGTTCAAAACAACTGGCATGGAGAGGAGGCATGCCAATGTGATCAACAATCTTCATTACCTTGTTCATTTGGAAAGCAATGCTTGTTAACGGTAAAATAATAAAACTACCTAACAACATGCCACAGCTAATGATTAACATTTTTAGATGTGGATGGGTGAATCGCCATTACGCCAATAAATTGTTAATTTCCAGGGCTATATCTTAGCAATGCCCTGAATCATTTACTGAAGCATGATTGGTAGTGTACAGCCTCTCTATTTTGTCTGGAGTAAAATGGCTGTTACGTACAAAGTCTGCTGCCGATGGATTCACTGCACTAAATATAAAACATATTTGTTATATAGTGGAGAGATTGTAGAGTCGATGTCTCAGCAAAAAACTTTAAACTCTATTATTCCTTGTGTTCTTCAATGCCTTCTTCAGCTGCAGCAATTTCAAATCAGTTAAGAGAAAATGAAAAGTTAGGATGACTATGGAGAGGTAGACTGCTATGAATCTTTCAGTAAAGAAGGGTATTATATGTTTTCTGAGGCATTAAGTGTAACTTATGTATTTGTAAAGTCTGTGTAAGCAAAATCCTGGAATAGGTGACCCATTTAATTGCCATTTAAAAAGCCTAGTTCACCCAAAAAAATGTATTATGTCATTATTATTTACTCATGTCATTCCAAACCTATAAACCAAAAACACTATAAACGTATCAGTGTTCCATTCTTAAAAAATAAGGTCCCATGTGAGGTTTTCATAGTGATGCTATAGAACAATTTTGGGTTCCCCAAAGAACCTTTCAGTCAATAGTTCTTAAAATAAAAAATAAAAATATTCTTAATAATTTTAATAATCTGATGTAATTTTTCCAACAATCAAAAGGCTTTTTTTGTAAAGTCCCTTAATGAAACCATCAAGAGTAAAAAAAGAGTCTTTACATTTTTACGTCTACTTCGGTTGTAAAATTAAAGTAAAATGTAAAAAAAAATTCACCCAAAAAATGAAAATTAGCTGTAAAAATTTGATAAATCAGGTGTTTATGACATTCTTCTTTCAGAATAATTAAAGTTGATTTATATTTAAAAAAGTCCTGGCTAATCCAAGCTTTATAATGGCAGGGATTGTTGCAGTTTTTGAAGTCCAAAATACATCTGTCCATCAAATAATGTGCTCCACATGGCTCCAGGAGGTTAATAAATGCCTTTATAAGTGAACTGATGCGTTTGTGTAAGAAAAATATCCATATTTAAAACTTTATAAAGTAACGTTTCGGCAGATTGCCTTCCGTATTCAGTTTATGGAAAAAGTATTGAAAGTGCCTCTGGAATTCAAAGGCTTCCGCTATACGCATCTTGAACTCCAAGAAGGCACTTTCAACACTTTTCCACAGAAGGCGATCGGCCGGAACTTTAATTTAAAAAAGTTAATATGGATATTTTCTTACACAAACTTCAAAAGGCCTTTATTAACCTCCCAGAGCCATGTGGAACACGTTATTTGATGGACAGATGCGTTTTTCTTCAAAAACAGAGCAACAATCCCTGCCATTATAAAGCTTGGATTAGCCAGGACTTTTTAAAGTTTTAAAAATGGATATTTTTCTTACACAAAAACGCATCGTTTCACTTTAGGATGCCTTTATTAACCCCCAAAAGCTGTGTGGATATCTTTTATGATGGATGGATGGATGGATGGATGGATGGATGGATGGATGGATGGATGGATGGATGGATGGATGGATGGATGGATGGATGGATGGATGGATGGATGGATGGATGGATTGGACTTTTTTGGGCTTCAAAATATCATCCTCTATTCACTGCCATTATAAAGCTAGGAAGAGCGTATGGTAGGTACGGCATTATTAAATATATCTCTGATTGTATTCATCTAAAAAAAGAAAGTCATATAGTACATAGGATGGCTCAAGGGTGAGTAACTCATGAGGTCATTTTCATTTTTGGGTGAACTATCTCTTTAATGCGTACTATTACATACACAGATTTTCTGCACAATAGTACTGATTAATTGATTGCCTTCCGTGACCGTGATTCAGAGCACTAATATATTATGCCATATAATCTGCATAATGTGCAAACGGCAAGGCTTTCTTATCTGAAGGTCTTAACATTTAAATATTGAAATTGCTTTTCATGAACTGTCGGGTGGAAATGTAATGAGAAGCTTGTCTGTAAAGATATATTGTTCATAGAACTGAGTGGGCCTCCATGTGCTGTCCACCGAATGAACAGATAAGACCATGTCCACTCCATTAAATGTTCTTAACTCTCAAACATACCACACAATTATAAAACACATTTAAATTTTTACTCTACAAGGCTATTTTGCTGACAAGAATTAATGTCTGGTGCTCATTTCCAAGCCATTTACATCTCAGACAAAATCATAAAGCATTTGGGGAGTGACGTGCAGAAGACGCATTACTCTACGAAATGCACATTGTTATTTAAAGATAGGCTGTGAACATTTCGCTCGTTATTCATTTGATAGTCAAACATTTAGTTTAAATGCTGTTGCATCATTACATCATGCATGATGACCATGCATTGCATCCCTGTGCTGGAATAATTAGCCTGGCACAATCACAATCATCACTTCAATGACGTGTAAAAAAAAATGTTTTTTTTTTTTTCTTTTTCTTTTTTTTCTTGATTATGCAAACATGGGAACATTCATTTTGAATGTCCTCTGAACATTCTGAATCAAGTACAAACACGATTCCAAAAAAGTTGGGACACTGTACAAATTGTGAATACAAACAGAATGCAATGATGTGGAAGTTTCAAATGTCAATATTTTGTTCAGAATACAACATAGATGACATATCAAATGTTTAAACTGAGAAAATGTATACTTTTAAGGGGAAAATGAGTTGATTTTAAATGTCATGGCATCAACACATTTGGGGGCAGCATTGGGGGAATTGGTGATCCTCTGCCCATCTTGACTTCTGAGAGACACTGCCACTCTGAGAGGCTCTTTTTTACACCCAATCATGTTGCCAATTGACCTAATAAGTTGCATATTGGTCCTCCAGCTGTTCATTATATGTGATATGCCTCTTATTGCTTCCTGTCCCAACTTTTTTGGAATGTGTAGCTCTCATGAAATCCAAAATGAGCCAATATTTGGCATGACACAATGTCTCATGATGTTCAAAATGTCTCACTTTCAATATTTGACATGTTATCAATATTCTATTGCGAATAAAATATAAGTTTATGAGATTTGTAAATTATTGCATTCCCTTTTTTTCACAATTTGTACAGTGTCACAACTTTTTGGGAATCTGTTTTGTAATAACTTTAAAACATGTCAGCTAAAAAAATCAGAAAGAGTGAACAATGTATAAATAATATTTTGTGCTACTGTTTGGATAACATTATTAAATACCAGATAACTTTGAACAAACATTCTATTAATGTTACTGGAAAGCTGTTGTTTATAACTTTGAGATAACTTTTGTGAGAAAGTTCTGAGAGCATTCCCTGTTATCTGGGTAGGTTTCTGATTCTTTTTCAGAAACTGTACACCTCATATTTTTAACAGCCATGCCTTGTTCTACTGTAAAAGCTTTTCAAAATGATATGGATATTTGTTATTTTGCAATATCCATAGTCCATACCATGGAATGGGCCATACTATTCCATGTAATTTAGATGTAAAGCACATGGCTGTAATTATTGATAAAACCAGACAGATAACCCCAGGTGTGTTTAAAGCAATACCATCTGTAGTAGCACAGGGATGCAAAATGATTATCTACTGTATTATCTATAATGTGAACGTCTATGTGAAATTATAAGCACTGATTGCTATCTATGAGTGCACTTTTTTAACTTAAACTTTTTTCTTTCTTTTTTCTCAGTCCTCAGCAAATAAAATTTCAGTTTGAAGTTCTTAGACACTTTTATAAAAAGTGTACTTCCTATGGGTATGCAGGGTTTCATGCCAGGGAAATGTGATACTAGGTTTCTACTGGCCATAAATGTACATTTAAAATGCCCATTGGAATGTCTAAGTTCCAATTTAAGACAAAAAAAACAGCCATCTTTATTTTTGTGGTAAAGCAGGGTTCTTCCTAAACTAAATAAAAAGTAATACTGTAACAGATGCTGACAGTTTCTTTGATTAGCACAAAAGTTAATGTTCAGGGCCTTCAAAATATCCCTATAAATAAACATCCAAGGAGGTAAAAAAAAATGTCACTTGATAGCAGCAGCAACCCATGTGAGTTTCAAGTGAAAGAATGAACTCCTCTACAGTCAATTCTAATTAAATGTAACTTTTTAAGTGTGTTTTACAAGCAGATTCAACACGAGTCATTCCATTATTTTTTCAAACACTCTGGTGCTTTTAAGCTCAGAATGGTTTTATTTGCAGAAAACAAGGCTAATTGATTCTATCTAAAGCCAAGAGTGCTTATCTACAGCTCATCCATAAAGAAGTGCCTAATGAAATCAATGAAGAACTTGATAAAGTGTTGCTGACGCTGATTACAATACAGAATCAGTTTCAATGCCCTTTTGGCATATGCTTTAGTTTTCCAAAACATTAAATATTAAAAGAGTCAATTCTCCACGTATTAGGTTGAATTCATCCAGCAGCTGTACACAGTCAGTATTTCAGCGCAATGTTTTTTTTTTTTTTTTTTTTTATCTAAGGGTGGGTTGCATCAACAAGGATTAATCTTAAATTTAGATTAAATCAAACATTATATAATAATTATGTTGCACCAAACTTTAAACCTTGTTTAAAAATAAGCAGGTTTACATTTAAACCATCATTTTGATCCTGGATTTAATTTATATTTAAAATGGATTAACTTTAATCCTGTTGCTCCATAACTTTAAACTCAGATTTAAATCTCAAGATTAATTTTAAATTTACATGTGAGGAGGTTTAAATAAAATAAAGTGCACCTACAATTAATCTATGCAGATGATTGAACAGATATAAAAACAGTGGGTGTGTCGTCAGGTCTCAGAGAGGTATTTATTTCTAATAAAAATGAAAAATAAAGCTATTTGAGCCGTCAGAGTGTGAGGGTCGTGGCGGCCCGTGAGTTTATGCCTGCTGTTGAGTCCGGGATGCAAATCCCTCACTCATCTAGGTGTACCTCGGTGTCAGACATAGAAAAGAAGAGAGGAGTATATTTAGCATTTAATGGCAGCTGTGATGATGAGGCAGCTTAGCGTTTCTCATGCCCGCTCTACTCGTGCATGCTGCCCGTCGATCAGACGGAATGGGTGGTGAAGAGTGGAGATAGTCACTCCGCCAATCTTGACAGTTGTTTTGTCATAAATTACGATGCCACAATATACTCCATTAATTGATGCTATACATATATGTCCAGGTTTATGAAATCCGCTCCCTACTATGTTTATCACTATATCAGTAACGGTCTTTCATACGTAGGCCTTTTCATACAGCTGAAGTTTATTTCCTTTTTCGGCAAAAGCTACTTATGTCAGAGAAAGAGTTTCTGGTGGTCAATAAGGAAAGTGAATATTAGTATTGTTGCTGTCAGTGATGAATCCATCATGGCGGCAAAATTTAAGCGCAAATTGAGGTTTTAATCGCAGGTTAAATTCTAATCCCCAGATTTGTTAATCTAGGTTTAAAATTAAGTGGTTGGCGCAACACAACTATCTACACATCCTAGCTCTAAATGGAGTTTAATCTAATTCTTGTTGGTGCAACCCACCCTTAGTATGACAAATTGTGGTAGTGTGCTGCATCCTGGCATAAACCCACCCATAATTTATTGTTAGAACAAATTATTTACTTGCATGATTTGCATAATTCCTTTCCCCTATAGTCACCCAAACATTATTCAACGAGGTGCAGTTGACCAAACTTACAGTTTTAAATATGGATATTTTTCTTTAAATATGGACACATTGATGTGTTTGAATTCACCCCCTGTAACCTCATTCACACTATCCTCTTCATTACTCCACTAATATGGTCAACTTGAGGTAGTGAATGAGTCCCCGGAAGGGCTTCCGCTTTGCATAGTTTGTGCTTGCTGTTTAATAATTATCTGAAGTGTAGCAAAATAGGAGCTCCAGTAGTAATGAAAGATTTATCTCAAGCTCTGCCATGGAAACTAGTATAAACAGTGATTAAACAATTTATAAATCAATTAAAAAGGAATATGATATTACGCTGGACCAGTGCAGTGTGAGAAATGGATGGATGATTGACTTAGCTGCTGACATAATCTCCTGGTGAGACATGGGAATAAGCGCATGACTTGCAGTGCATTATGGGTATTATCTCGTTATTGCGGCGCATTGTGGGAATGAATGAGTGCACTCAATAATGTCCACTATTGTTTTCAGACACCACTACAAACGGCTGTCTCCTCAAATAGTGCCGCATTTAAGGGTATATGGGGCGATTTCGAATGCATGACATTTAACCTCCATTTCTCTCTATAGGCGCATCCACTATACTGCAGAGATGACCAGTCAACACTGTCAACTTCATCTTTGCACCTGACACTGACTCAGAATACTCTATAGTTTATTTTCCACAACATTCATAGTTATTACTTCCACTGATGCACTTTAGCAAGCTTTATGCATGTGCTTGAGTGCTTATTTTATATTTGAAAGGCTCATTATTATGGTTTACTATTTCTAGTTAATGTTGTTACATATATTCTTTCTCAACCCTGAAACTCAAACTATTCTCAAACTATTTTACAACTATCAGTTGACTAGAAAAATCTTTGGTTGGGGGCAGCCCTAAGAATTGGGTACTAAAATAACATGGACAAATAAACTATGATAACACCAGGTGCAATTTGTTCATAGTAAATTCTCCCTCAATCTAAACATGCAGATGTTGAACCTCAGACTTTCCCCCTACAGCTTGCATCTAATTTCAAAGAAAAAGAGCTGCCAAGCAAAGGCTGATTTGGGGATTAAGGAAAAAGATCCCTTAAGAGTGCAACTGTGCCTGATTCAAAATTGTCTTCTGGGGATCATACTTGATGAGCGCAAATATAATTTCTGTTAATCAATATAAAGTTGGTCGGTATGATATATCAAATGAGAAGCTTTTAAATTAGCATGCATGTGACTGTAGTTTTATTATTTAGCTGTATTTAATTTCGTGCAATATAAACTGTGATTGGGTTGTTCGAATCATTTCACCATGGCTAGACATTTGAAAGGACAATTTGAAGAGACAGAAAAAGGGTTTGCATCAAAGCCTAAAATGTAATCTCTAAATTAACCAAGACGATTAATGTTGTAATTAAAACGATCTGAGAAGCTGACGGGTGAAGGGGTGAAATGCAATCTGAATAAGAGTTTCTCTTGCTAATTAGATAACATTTTCCGTCTTCATCAACGTTTTCAAAATTCTGTGTAGTTTTACTGAATCAAGCAGAGAAGGCAGGAAACCACATTTCCCTTTGCATGATGGAACTGCTGCATACATTTGTATAATCACAGCCCTCCAAGGTCAACATATAAATCAAATTTACCTCATAAAAGAAACCCTGCTGTAGCGACATTTATTCCGGACCACCAAAACATCAATGACAAGACATTTTCACCTCAGTTCTGAGAATTCCTTGTCAGATGTCCGATATTTGAGGGAGTGTTTGAAAATAAGAGTTGGGGTTAACTGTAATATGTTTTTTAATAAATATAATACTTTCATATTCCACACATTTAAAAAAAAGAACAGAAAAATACACAAGTGACAAAAAAGCAATTAAGCCTTTGTATACACAACAATTCAACATTTTGGGTTCTGTAAGACTTAATGTTTTTATAAAAGACTCTTATGGTATCCAAGGCTGCATTTATTGGATTTTTTTGAAAGCAAAGCTGAATTTTCAGCTGCCATTAATCCAGTCTTCATTGTCACATGATCCTTTAGAAACCATTTTAATATGCTGATTTGCGGTTAATGAAACATTTCGTATTATTATCATCAGTGTTGAAAACTGTTTTGCTTATAGATAAGGAAACTTATATAAGCAATATTTATTAATAAAACAAAACAATTTCAATATGCATTTACTTGAAACAGACATTTAGCAATATTATAAAATGTCTTTACTGTCAACTTCGATCAATAGAATATTTCCTTCCGGAATAAAAGTGTAAATTTAAAGGGGTCATGAACTGAGAAATCCCATTTTCTTTGAGCTTTTGACAAAAAAGAGGTTAGCTGTTATTTCCCATAATCCTATAATCCTATATTTTTTTTCTTCTACAACTTTCCTATCATCTATACATTACATCTTAGTTATCTACCCTAATCATAGGAATAATATTTCTGTAATAGTGTACTTCACTCAGTTGAGAGTCAATGGGCCTGTTTACATGCAAACCAGTAAGCTGATAACTCCAAAAAATCAGAAATAATCATTTTCCCCTGTTTACATGCAAACCAGTAAATTGACAATGCAAGTAAACCGCGTTTACATGACTTTATTAATAAACCGGGTTATTTCCTTGTAGTGACGTCAAAAATAAAAACCTAATGTCCGTATCTGACTCTGAGATTTTCAAATGTTACGTCAGTTGTGATGTTAAATAAAGCGTACCCCGTGTCAGCGGGAGATTTACGGCTCATATTATCCCTCATGCAGTTCCAGATGCAGCGTTTTGACTGAACCTCTTCTACTTCTGCTGCATGAGATGAGAACACCTCTTTACAATTTTCTGGGTCTTAAAAGAGTCTGCGTTTGTGATATATGTCCTTGTTTCATGTAAAACGCTAGCTTGCTCTGTCTGGATGCGTTTAAATCTGCTCTAAGTTTGCGTTTTTGTCACCCATCTAACATGCGCACTTCAATAAGCCGACAGAAAGCAGGTTCATGCGTTTACATGCAGCGCAAAATCGAGGTAAGAGGCAAAAAACTACCTGTCCCGACCAGTTTATTCTTAGGCCATTTATGACCTAACTCCGATAAAATAAAACGGTTACCGTGTTTACATGACCATGTTCATTGTCGGCTTATTAGGCATAATCGGCTTAAGAACGTGCATGTAAACGCACCCAATGTGTGTGATCTGAAAGGGAAGGAAATGCTTTGTCCAGCATAGTTCCCACACACTTTGACATAACCTAACAACCTTAGCTCCCAGAGGCTTAAGGAGGTGGTGTATGAGCACAGTGTGAATGTAAGCAGGCGAAAACTTCACAATCAACAAGCCGTTCGTGACAAGCGAAGCAACAGGCCTGGCTGCTGTAAACTAAACATGTCTGGGTGCTAGACACCACTTTAGCACAGAATAAAACAGCCAACGCTGTTCACCACCTCCTCTCGCCAAACCAGCCTTAATATGTGGGAGATTTCGTTGACTGCTGAAGAATGAGCATTTTAAAAAAGAACTCAGTCACAAACCATCAGTATATTACAACTTGCTGAGGGACAAAATGGCTACGATACAACATTCTAGAGTAATATCAATAAATTAAAAGATTCAACAGAATACTGGCAATGTAGATTTGAGGAATGATGTTTTGTTCAGGTCCTGTCCCTAAACTACAAAAATTTTGGTCAAAGCTTCATGATTATATTCAAGACACATCAAGCCGTCATTTATCATTTTGCGTCTAGCTTGGGAAACCCGTCTCGACTGTATACTCAAGAAGATATGAGAGAATGGATTCCAAACATGTATTATGATAGGAAGACAAATCATCATGAGAGGTTGGCAGACAGTTGAGCACTATGAATTACAGAACTTAGGAAAGTTGTAGAATGTAAGAAAAAAATACTTTCAGTCTGGTTGAAAGAACAGATGCTTAAATGTGAAAATTGGGTAAATATGTGGTTTATTATTTTTGGTATCAATTTTAAAAAAAGATCTCTTTAGTGAAAGACAGCAAGAAACAGAAGTTATGATGGACATTAAATATAAGTTAAATTAAAGTCAAACTTAATCTGTTTGTGTTGTGTTACATTAATTATTTGTGTTGCATTAACTGAAGCTGGGCGGAGCTGGGCTGCGTTTCCCAAAAGCATCGTAAGCCTAAGTTGATCGTAAAAACAATCGTACGAGTGATCTTAATATTAAGATCTGTTTCCCAAAAGCATCGTAACTTAAGTAGCACTTGAAAATGATCTGGATCAATCGTAAAGCTCTAAGTGTATCATAAGAAGAGAGAGTTACCTACAGGACAACCGTCAGATTACACCTTTAACTTTATTCAAGTGCATTGTGATAATACTATAATATAATAGATAGAATACTATAATAGATAAAACAATATTTTTTTTTTTATGAGGGCAGGTAACAAACAAAAAAAATTACAAATACACATCACATGACAGCAAAAAAAAAGATAAAAATAAGTAATGTATAAAATATACTTCAAAGACTGGGAAAAATAGAGATAAACTCAAAAAAATATGTCAGTGATTTGCTAACGTGCATGAAAACCAGCCATGTATTGGACAGCCCTCTTCCTTTTTGTCAGGATTGTAAAATCCTGCCATTTCTTGCAGACCTCTTTACCCGATCTTTAAACTAAATAATTTAAATTTTAACTTTTAATTTGGTAACAATGTCCTCCCAGATGTTTTGTTTCTCTTTGTTTGTACGATGCCCTTTAAATCTGTTGAAAATAATATCTTTTCCTGCTCCACCTCCTCTAGAAGGATATTGATTCCGTCTTTTTGAAAGGTATCTTTTTTTTTTTCCAGCCATTTTGTCAGTGCCTCAGCCTGTAGGTAGTTGCTTTATATAGACATGTTTTTGATTGCTAATCCACATCAGATGACAATTATTAGGTGAACCGTTCAGAGGAAACGATTCCATATAAGATTATATTTCAGCGCTTCGCAAATAGACAGCGACTCTTAAGTAGCACTTTAGTTCTCGCTTGTTCATGTTAAGTAGATTTTTGGGAAAGTCACGTGGAATTTCTGCGAGTGATCGTAACTTCGCTCGTAGAACGCGCTCTTTATAACTAAGATACATCGTTATTGGGAAACCCGCCCCTGGTTAGCTCCTAGCATTCTTTGCATATGGCTAAATCAAGAGCAAGTAAATGTTGTTATTTTATATGTAAAAGTGTATTTAATGTATTTTTTGAGCAAAACGAGAAATGGGGAGAATTAATTGTGTTTAATAAACTTTAATATTCAATTAGGTTGGAATTATTAAAATTTTTTAAATAACAACGGGTTACCATCGTGGAGAAGAGTGGAGCATTTGCTAGTCTGTGGACAAAAAAAAAAAACTAATGTCATAACAGCTTTGCTAAAAGAGCTCTTAATGCTTAGCAGTTAAGATGCTAATGTGTACAATTGCTAGCTAGACGTTTGTCAACTAGCTAGTGGTGTATATAATTCAACTGTGTAACTTTAAAGTAGGCTATTGTCTAAATCATGACAGGGAGTCATATAAAATTCACTTTGAAACTACTTACTTGAGTCACATAAAGGAAGTGTATGTAATATTGTGGCCAAAACTGGTACTGCAGGTTAATCCCCGTTTCTATTTTAAAGGAAGTGTATGTAAGATTGTGTCCAAAACTGGTACTGCAGGTTAATCCCCGTTTCTATTTCAAAGGAAGTGTATGTAAGATTGTGTCCAAAACTGGTACTGCTTACGAATGACTGTAGAGCGGCGTATCCCCTCTCCCCCTCCCCCTGACTTGAGATTGCCAGATAGGCTGCAGGAACGCTTGTATCTGCAGCTGTGGTAACTAGAGCAGATCTGGCAACCCGGATGCCGAAACACTACTGACTTCGTGATTGGTCGATAGGTGGAGGGCGGAGCTTCAGGCCAAAACACAACATGACAACATCAACATCAGTTGAGGACTGCAAAAACTACTTTTAAATGAAAATATCCTGGCCGGACAACTGTTGTCAGTCATATAAGTATTTTATATTAATACTTAATTTCTTACATGATTTCATAATATTGACACTTCAGGGCCATTTTTGATTACTTGAAATACATTTCTTACATACAGTTGATTTAAAATGAATTCATTCCATGATGTTGAAGTTAAATGAACAAATTATGTTTGTTTTACGCAATTGATTCATGTGGGAGTGATGTACACAATTAAATAATGTAACACTTTTTTTCAGTGTAATAGCTAATAAAGCATAACAATTATTATAAATACATAAACTATTGGGTAAAATAATTAATTTAGGTTGCACTTCAGTGAATAGCTTTTAGTATTGATTGAATTAGAAGAACATTTTTTATCATGCATCGCTAAAGACTTTTTCAGAACATGAGAAACAGCTAATGACCTACTTAACCAAAATCTCAGGGTCAGAAAATGACATTCCATAAGCATAATACATCAAGATGTACATTCCTATATACTTGAAATCCACTTTCATTCCCAGACTCTTACTTATTAACTTTTGATGTGTGAAAAAATACTAGTGCAAAGGTGGAATGAAATTTAGAAGTTCAGTTCAAAGAATACCCATGGTTGAGTAAGCAAATTCAGTAATTGTAATGAATGAGGATTCAAGCAGATACAGTGGTGAGCCTGTTTTGACATTCTCATGTCATGTAATATTTTACATTTCTCTATTTAAGTAAGATCTATCTATGTTGTGACCATGCAGAATTAAAAGATGCATTAATGGTTAGTGAAATAATGTTTAAATGAATGCTGCATATTTTCCATATAGTTGTAAGTGAACGATGCAATTACAATTACTATGCAATTACAATTCAACCTTCCAAGATTTTACAAGTTTCTGGTCTCTCTTTTTGAATCTAACACGCAAGTGACTTAAACTGCAATTCATCGACTGGCCTCTAGAGACAGGCTCCAAAAGGGAGTCAGTCTCATAAATGTCCTATTTTAAAATGCCCAAATTTACCACAAATACTCATAGACAGTAAAATAAATGGACAGAGCTATCCCATTGACTTCTACGGCGTTAAGTGATGTCAGTAAAGGAGCACTCATTTCCTGTTGGCTGAGCGAACTGCGCAGGCTCAGACTGAGCTTGAGGACGTAGATGTGACGTGAGCCTCCTGTCTGACAGCTGTAGGTCTTCTAGTAGTTGTGGAAAGTGAAATGTGAATCACGTTGTTTAAATGTTTTGTCCCGTTGCTTTTGGCTCACTATGGGCTTCTCTCCATTCTTCTCCCTTGACTTTATCAGACTTTATGTCTCCACATCCCCCCGACTGTCTCATAGACAAAGATTGCCTGCGAGCGTCTCCTCAGGTCTATACGGTAATTTCTCAACTGTGCGACAGAGTTGCGTTGGCGCAATAGTTAGCCTATTTTTACAAAAACAGCTTCTGCGGGGCAATATAAGATACAAGGTAACGGAGCCTTTTATGCATTGTCGTGTTTCTTTAGAAATAAACAATGGACAAATGGAGTCTTTAAACGCCTCTGATGTAAAGTTATTCACTGTCAAAGTGACTGAAACATGAATGGGAGTCAATGGGATGCTAACAGCAGTGATGGCTTGATGGCCGCCCCCTATGGGTGGAACGCTTTCCGAGTGCTAGATTACCCTCTTGCAAATATAGATAAATAAAATTTGGTACAAAATGTGCTTTTGGTCTATATATGTCAAGATGGTGATGGCCGGCTCCTACCACTTTGGGCTTCAAAAATGCTCTTCAGAAACCTACGGGTGACGTCACAGACACTACGTCCATTGTTTTATACAGTCTATGGTTGGCTATAACAGAAAAAAAAGAATAATTATAATGGCCTTGTAGTAAGTTCGATAATGGAAGGAAGGAAGAGGACACGGGGGTCGGCTGGACGGTTGATACTTTCTTTATTTATAACTCAAAACTTGTAATAAACTTCACAACACACACTGCGGTGTGGATTCTCATAGACGCTCGATTACTTCCGGGTCGGCACTTCCGGCTTCCGGTAACTCAGTCTCTGTGCGCTCGTATCAACCGTCCGATCTCTCTCTCTCCTTGATCTCCGGTTCCACCGAGGTTTTATTCCCTCTCCGCGCTCATTACTAGAACAAGAGACAGGTGTTATTAATCTGCTTCCAATCCACTCACTTACCGCTTGTCCCGCGGCTCTCTCTCCTGCTGCAGACCTCGCTGAACCACGCCCCCCTTGCCACATACCCCCACCGCCCGACTCAGGCCGGGGAGCCGTCCGGCCTGCAGCCCCCCCCCCCCCCATTTCTGGAGAGGAAATCGGCCACAGCCATCTGAGCACCCGGCCTGTGGACCACCTGGAACTTAAAAGGCTGAAGAGCTAGATACCAACGGGTGATCCGCGCGTTGGTATCCTTCATGCGGTGGAGCCATTGGAGAGGAGCGTGGTCCGAACAGAGGGTGAACTCCCGCCCCAGAAGGTAGTAGCGGAGGGTGAGAACGGCCCACCTGATGGCAAGGCACTCCTTTTCGATGGTGCTGTACTTAGCCTCTCTCTTCGAGAGCTTACGGCTAATGTACAGCACCGGCCGCTCTCCCCCCTCCACCTCCTGGGCCAGGACTGCGCCCAGCCCCCTGTCCGACGCGTCAGTCTGCAACAGAAAAGGGAGAGAAAAGTCAGGGGAGTGTAAAAGCGGCCCGCCACATAGAGCAGCCTTAACTCGGGTGAAGGCCTGCTGGCACGGCTCCGTCCATTGGACCGTATCTGGTAGCCCCTTTTTAGTAAGGTCAGTCAGGGGGCTGGTGAGGTCCGAATAATTTGGTATAAACCGTCTATAATATCCCGCCAGCCCCAAGAACTGCCTTACCTCCTTTTTGGTCTTGGGCCTCGGGCAGGTCGCAATTGCGGCGGTCTTATCAATTTGGGGACGCACCTGTCCATGACCCAAGTGGAAGCCCAGATACCTTACCTCCACCCGCCCAATTGCACACTTCTTCGGGTTGGCCGTGAGCCCCGCTCCCCTCAACGACCTCAAGACCGCCCGGACATGTTGCATATGCCGCTGCCAATCGTGACTGTAAATCACGATGTCGTCCAGGTAGGCAGCAGCATATGCGGCATGGGGACGCAAAATCCTGTCCATGAGGCGCTGAAAGGTAGCGGGTGCCCCGAACAAACCGAAGGGAAGCGTGACGAATTGGTGCAATCCGAATGGCGTGGTGAAGGCTGTTTTTTCTTTGGACAATGGAGACAAGGGGATCTGCCAATAGCCCTTCGTTAAGTCCAATGTCGAATAAAATCGAGCCGTGCCCAGCCGATCAAGCAACTCGTCAACCCGCGGCATTGGATACGCGTCGAATTTCGACACTGCGTTCACCTTGCGGTAGTCCACACAGAACCTGACCGAGCCGTCGGTTTTAGGGACCAAAACGATCGGGCTCGCCCAGTCACTGTTGGACTCCTCTATTACTCCCATATCGAGCATTGCCCCTAATTCTTCCTGAACTACTTTTTTTTTGTGTTCAGGTAAACGATACGGCCGGCTGCGAACTACCACGCCCGGCTCGGTCTCGATATGGTGCTGAATTAAGTCGGTACGGCCCGGTAGTGGCGAGAACACGTCGGCGAATTCCGCCTGTAGTTTTGAAAGATCAGTGAGTTGGGACGGTGAGAGGTGATCTCCCCCAGGGGCCAGTGCGACCGATTGTGCTTTGATGCTCGCCTCTGGCCCGAGATCATCCTCTCCCCCGATCACCGTCGCCAACAACACTGATTCGACCTCATTCCATTTCTTCAGGAGATTGAGGTGATATATTTGCCGTGCTCCGTTCCTATCGGACCGTATCACTTCATAATCGAGATCTCCAACCTGTCGAGCGACCTCAAACGGCCCCTGCCATTTCGACATTAATTTAGAGCTCGATGTCGGGAGTAATACAAGCACTTTCTCTCCCGGTGTGAATTTGCGTAGTCTCGTACCCCTGTTATACGACCGGCTTTGGCGGTCCTGGGCTTGCAACAAATTCTCCCTAGATAGCCGCCCCAAGGTGTGGAGTTTTGTTCGCAAGTCCAGTACATATTGAATTTCGTTTTTGGCCAAAGAAGGCCCCTCCTCCCAAGTTTCTCGTAGGACGTCCAGCACCCCACGGGGCTGTCGTCCGTAGAGAAGCTCGAAGGGGGAAAACCCCGTGGAGGCTTGCGGGACCTCTCGCACAGCGAATAAGAGGGGTTCTAACCACCGATCCCAATTTTTGGCGTCTTCCTGTACGAATTTACGGATCATGGATTTAAGAGTGCGATTAAATCGTTCGACCAAGCCGTCTGTTTGTGGGTGATAGACGCTTGTCCGAATCGATTTGATGCCCAATAACCCGTATAATTCGCTTAACGTGCGTGACATAAACGCCGTGCCTTGATCAGTGAGGATTTCCTTCGGAATCCCCACTCGGGAGATTAAACGAAACAGTGCGTCCGCAACACTCTTCGCCGAGATGTTGCGGAGAGCCACTGCTTCCGGATATCGTGTTGCGTAGTCCACGATAACTAGCGCAAAACGATGTCCGCGTGCGGATCGCTCTAATGGCCCGATGAGGTCCATCGCAATTCTCTCGAAGGGGACCTGCATTAATGGAAGGGGGCGCAATGGCGCTTTTGGGGAGGCCAGGGGATTCACCAACTGACATTCAGGACAAGACGCGCACCACCTGCGCACATTGTCGTGAATGCCTGGCCAAAAAAATCGGGTCATTAAACGATTCAGCGTGGCCGCCTGTCCCAGGTGGCCCGCCATTGGGTTAGAGTGAGCCGCCTGGAAAAGCATTTCCCGGCGGCTCTTTGGTACTAACAACTGGGTTGTATCCACTTTTGTCTGAGCATCTTGGGTCACTCGATACAACCTATCCTTAATTATGGCAAAATAAGGATACGTGACGGGCAAGGCGGGTTGAAGGGACTGACCGTCGATAGTGCGGACCTGTTGGAAAGCATGTTTTAGAGTCTCATCTTGGGACTGCTCCAGAGGGAAGTCATCGCGGTCCGAGAGAATCAGTCTCTCGACCCCGCTCGTTTCCTCTGAAGCGGTTCCCGAGGGCCCCGCATCAGTCTCGCCAACCTGCACTCGCATCGCCCCGTTCCTAGCCTTGTTCTCCCAAGCGGCATCCGCGCATAACGACCCCAATAATGCCGGAAAGGCGGGCCAATTTGTCCCCAGAATTAGCGGATGCCGGAGGTGGGGACTAACCGCCACCTCAACACTATGATTTTCTCCCCTAAACTGTATCGTGACTGGGACAACCGGATATTCCACCACATCCCCGTGCACACACCGCACCTTAACCATGCGGCTTGTATCCAATGCCCCCGGTTGCATCAGGCTTTGATGGATCGAGGTTTGGTTACAGCCGGAATCCACCAAGGCCTGATATGTACCCCCCTTGATACTCACAGGAATTTGGTACTCTCCTGCTTGATCAGGGGTGGTCCGCTGGAAGTCCGGGACCCGGATCATTGTCCCGACGTCCATCATCGGACATCGGTCCACAAAATGGTCCGGGTCGCCGCACCGCCAGCAGGCCAGCCCAGGCCTGCCCGCCGCCCCTGCGGCGGGGAGTGGATTGGAAAATGAGCGCGGAGGGGGGGTGGAACCGGAACCGTTATCCCCGCCCGACCCCAGCAGCCCCGCCCCCCTGGGCGGGGCCCTCGAACTCCCGTATTGCCCTGGGCCCATTCGACCCCGACCTCTGGGGGGAATACGAGGGGGCCCTGGAGGGCGGGACCTAGGGAGAGGGACAGGGCGAGAAGGAGAGACAGAGGGGGGAGAGAGAGAGGGAGAAGTTAGTAGGGGCTCGCCGACCCCCGGGCACGCCACCAGATGGTCCTCCGCCAGGTTGATGGCCGTCGTCAGCGACGTGGGCCGGTGGCACTGGACCCACTCGGCGGTCTTCCTGGGGAGCCGAGCGATGAACTGCTCCAGTACCACCAGATCGACGATGTGGTCCACGTCGCTTCCACCGGCCAATAGCCATTTGCGGCACTCGTCCCGGAGCTGTTGGGCCATCGCGAAGGGCCGACCGGCCTCACCCCACGCCAGCGAGCGGAACCGCTGTCGATGCTGCTCGGGGGTCCGGCCGACCCGCTGGATGATGGCCCTCTTTAGGTCTTCATAATCCAGGAGGTTCGCCACCGGCAGTTGTTGAGCGGCCGCCTGGGCTTCTCCCGTGAGCAGTGGTATGAGGCGCACCGGCCACTGTGCCCGGGGCCACCCGCAGGCCTCCGCTGCCTTCTGGAACAGTTCGATGAAGGCCTCGGGATCGTCCTGTGGCCCCATCTTATGTAGGGGCACGTGGACCGGTGCGCTGGCGAGCCCGGCGGCTTCGGTGCAAACCTCCCGGGCTGTCCAGCTCCGGAACCTCTCGCGGTCCTCTTGCTGGCCGCGGACGATGGCCTCGAAACGGCGCTCCTGGTCCGCCCGCAGGTCCAGCATGGACTGGTGTTGTTCCTGGTGGAGGGCCGCGAGAGCGGTGATGATGTCCGCAAACGGCGTGGCGGAGGGCGTTGGTGTTGTCATGGCGGCGGCGCGGTCCTACTTCCTTCCCGGGTTTCGGCACCACTGTAGTAAGTTCGATAATGGAAGGAAGGAAGAGGACACGGGGGTCGGCTGGACGGTTGATACTTTCTTTATTTATAACTCAAAACTTGTAATAAACTTCACAACACACACTGCGGTGTGGATTCTCATAGACGCTCGATTACTTCCGGGTCGGCACTTCCGGCTTCCGGTAACTCAGTCTCTGTGCGCTCGTATCAACCGTCCGATCTCTCTCTCTCCTTGATCTCCGGTTCCACCGAGGTTTTATTCCCTCTCCGCGCTCATTACTAGAACAAGAGACAGGTGTTATTAATCTGCTTCCAATCCACTCACTTACCGCTTGTCCCGCGGCTCTCTCTCCCGCTGCAGACCTCGCTGAACCACGCCCCCCTTGCCACAGGCCTTACATTTTCTCAGATTAGAATAAATATTATAATCAAAATAAAATATGTCTGACAGACAATGAGCTCTACCAATAAATGTTACCTATTTTAAATGGTTGGTTCCGTTGTAACAGTAAAATAAAGGTAGGGTAGGTAAGAATGATCTAAAACACTTTTGTCCAAATTTGTTTAAACTTTCTTTATATGTCTATACTTAATTAAAATGGAAGTACTCTGAAAAAGAGAGTATAAAAATCGAGTGACTCTAGACTTTTTAATCTGCAATAAACACTGCTCATTGTTTTCGGCCAGAAGGAAAGTGATTGGCTTGGGTGACTCTCTCAATCTCTCGAAACTTAGGCAAAATAATGGCAGAGAAAGAACATTCAAAATTCACAGTGCCGGGTTTTACAGTCAGCGAAGGCAAACACTGCAATTAAAGGAAGACAGTACAAGAAAAAGCAATGCACAAAAAGTCTTTGGATAAACAAAGACATCAAACTCGAATAAATATCGGTGAGGCATTCCAACGATAGCGAGAACTGAGGGACCTCAAGGAGCTGAAAAGCGACTCCTTGATGGTTGTATTTCTGCTAATTTTTTGGTTTATGTTTAATTTTCATGAAGCATGTATCACTAGCACACATAGCTGCCTAATATAGCTAACATAAGATTACTTAGTTACATAAAGTTACAATGTTATACACTTAGCCATTAGTAGAGATGATAAATACTCAATATGTTTAGCTCAAGTTGATCGCTGTCATGTGGAATTTTGCAAAATTTAAAGGGGTACTTCAGCGCTGGGAAGATGAATCTGTATTTAAACTGGGTCATCAATGTAGTAGAAACGTGAAATTGTTTTTGAATTTGGTGCCTTCTAGACTGAGAAAAGACAGAAAATGTATTTTTGTCTCATCGGGATGAAAGACTACAATACCCAGAATGCTATGCTGCCCTGTGAGGCCATTCCCAAAGCCACCTACTGGATTACTGTGACTGAGTTGAAGACACTACAATTAAAACCTGAAAGTGTCTGTTAAATATAATGAGTGAGTCACTGCGCGAGTATCAAAGCACTGAGCACTAACTGCAGGAGTGAGAGAAATGAGCTAATGAGCTCGTGATGAGAGCTGAGGTAATCGCGACTACATTTGCAGCATAACAGTTACATTCACAACGCGAGGTTAGTCTGGCACTTTTCAGTTCATGCCTTTGCAAGCTTAACTTTCATAGAAATTAGTTTGAGAAGTTAAAACACTTACATTGCTCATCATAGCTCTGTTTAAATGAGTGCCTGCAGCTGCCTGCTGAGCTCTCCCTGCAAGCTGAGTGTAATCTCCCATCCCCCATGCACGAGTTCAAAACATGCGGAAATAGCTCCCTCTGCTGGCTGTAGTCTTTAGCCTTATTCCAAACATTCCTCCTATGATGCAAATATCGTCAATTTCCATCATAGGAGGAATTTTTCCAGAAATAAAATGCATAAATCTCTTGTCTCAGGGGGATATGAGGGGGGAAAGCACAATCATTTGAATATACTCCAGGGTTTCTACTGATACAAAGCCATATGCTAATCGCTGAAGTAACCCTTTAACTTTAGATAACAAAATGCATGTGTAAAAGCTAGTACACCGCACCCAGGAACTTTTTTTTAGAACTAAGTTAGCTTTAGCTACTACCCTCTGTCTGAACTCTCTCATCATGTTCACCGTGAACTTTACCTGCAAGTTTATTTCTGCCTTTGGTTTGTTTTTTATTCTCTACCTATGTTTACTGATGTTTTTATCAATGCTACACGTTTTTAGCTTTGCCTTATAAATATAACTAGCTCGGTACTGAATCAAACAAAAATATATTTTTAAACTTTATATTTAAAGTGAGTACTAAAAGACATCTTATTTGTTTATATTCATACTGATGAAGTTAGATTTTTAATTACATGTGATTCTGACCTGATGTGACTACATGCACTTGGCTCCTCTCAGGTAAATAATGCGTCTTCCAGCTGAGCGGCAGGTGAGGCGCGTTCGTGTCTTTTGGGGGCGTGGCTTTGGAAAAAGCCCAGAAGGGAGAAGGTGGAGTGAATGGAAATAATGAGCTGTCTTTAAAACAGTCATTAGAGGTCTACAGACACTCAATTTTTATACTTTCTTTTCCTTTCCTACCTTTAAATGACTATATATATATATATATATATATATATATATATATATATATATATATATATATATATATATATATATATATATATATATATATATATATATATATATATATATATATTACAAAAATATCCTCATATGACCTTCATTTTAACAACATCAAGTCTCCAGTCATGACTCCAGAACCTGCTCCCCTTATTTACTGTTCCTTCATTACTTATGCGATTGTTAAATTTTGGATGAATGTTGCTTGTTCCATAAATGTTCCTTTTTGTATGCATTTCACACCACTGCGGCTGAGGCGTCCTCCTAATTGGGAGAACAAAAAAATAATGCATCAAATTAGGACACCGAGTCTTTTAACACGTTGCTGTTGTCCCCAGCCACAAAGGAGATGCAATAAGAATAGCTTAGCAATAGAAATGAATGAAGCATGTTTAGGCAGGGTTGAATCAGCTCAGTACAGCTGTGCCCGCTGGCCTGTATCACTTCACCGTCTTTATCTGGTGCCCACAGGTGTGTCAGCTGTCTGTCAAAAAAGCACGGTGAGGTCTGTCGCTGCAAAGACACACGTTAAAAAAATGTAGGATACCTCTTGTTTTTCTTTTACTCTTTATTGTACAGTCTCAGCATTTGAGTAGGGCTGTATTTTCCAAGATGTTAAATACAGGATTTAGGTCTGAACAAAACACAGTACACCTGTTTTACATTATGGTTTAAGAAAAACTGACAGGGGTTATGTCAGAACTTAATATAATAGCAAATTGTAGACACTGAGATTTGAATTGTTAAAAGCAGCCTACTTACATTGACAGGAAATGCCAGGGAAGGCATTTTATAAAGATTCATGACAATCCCGATTGCTTTTATGATTCATTCGCAGCCTGACAGGCAAGTAAAGCTCCAGTATTTTTATAGGGAATTTGATAAACATTACCGAATCACTTGCATGTGTGCCAGGGTTACTTCGATGTCAACCCAACATTTTCCCATCACTCGACCATGCCTGTCTATTAAAATTCCTGCTGCTTCCAATCTTGTCTAATGGAACATGTGATAGGAAGGCATTAGTCAAGTAGCAAAAAACTCCACTTAATCACTAAATTTTCTATAAAAAAAAGCTGCCTCTATATGATCATAAATAACCCTTTGGCTGAATTTTCATGCTCTGAACCAAATGTAAATCAGACTTTTAATCAGGCACTGAGAGGGCAGTTCAAGATGACACATGGGGACGGATGCCATCTGTCTGTCAAATGCTGTTAATGGAGGTTTCTTTTTTTAGCTTGAGACTACCATCTCAGGTCCAGTTTGTGACCTTGACTGCTAGATTGAGCTTTAAAAAGTAAACATTCATCCATTTTATTAAAAACAATATTAGCACTCATAAAGCACATGCTCACTGGCTAAAATGTATGACAGATACACTCTCAGAAAAAAGGTACAGTGCTGTCACTGGGGCGGTACCTTAAGGTACAAAAGTGAAAAGCTACATCTTTGTACCTTACTCATCCCTATTCGGTACATATTAGTATCCTAAAGGTGCCTATTAGTATCTTTTTGGTTTTGTACCTTAGGGTACCGTGCCAGTGACAGCAATGTGGGCGATATACTGGTAGACATTATAAATTTGTCAACCAGTAGAAATTTTGGACTATCTAAAAAATACCTGTATATATCGTTATCATGAAATTAAATTGCTCATATCTTGATATAAGATTTTGGTCATATCCCCCCCACCCCCCCACCCCCAATGACAGTCGCATTTTCCGTACTGATCTTGGATTCGCTGTTTGATGAAGTAGTCTATTTTCGCCTCAAGAGTAAAAGAATAAAGGTAATTGTGGGATAGACTGACAGGCAAATACAAAGATAGACCGACCCAATCCCTGCATTTGACCATTCTGAAGAGTTTTGGGCCCATGTCTTCAGAGAGCACTATATAAAGAGTGCTTAAGCCTGTGTAGCTCATTCTGAGAGATGATAAAGCAGTCTCCAGCCAACATGGACATTAGTTCTGGTATCTGTCTCCACTCAGGGGGACTGATTTTGTGGGTACTCCGAGTTAATTTTGAACTGTAATTTGCTCATGTGGAGAGCTCATTATTCAGATTCTGTCATCTGTTCTTGCTCAGTCGGGGAGCCCATTCACTGTAAGTATGTGTGGGTGGGTGGCTTGGAGAGAACAGTCTATGTCTATGTAAAATGTACATTTCTTTTGCACGTCTTATCATTCAATCTCATCTTAAGTTCAAACCTATTTAGACATTGTTGTGCTCATAAATCCTGCGCAAAATAATTAAAGCACTTTGTCTACAATCACGTACGTCTCTGTGTTCGCTCAGAATGCTAATAACAACGAACTCACTCCGATCCACTAAACCCATAGATACAGAAGTCATCCAGCATTCACCCCCTTCACTTCAGTTCAAAGTCACCTTAACGCCCTGTGGCTCTCCATTTGTAGTTTCTTTGGAGATATAGATTAGGTTTTATCTGAAGATAAATTCAGGCTATTCAGTTCAGAGCTAACCAGATCAAGAAACCAAACAAATCTCTTGAAAAAAACATATAGGCTCTGTTCACACTGTCCGTCCAAATCTGATTATTTGTCTATTCGATTGGAATCTGATCTAAAATTATTGACTGTCCACACTGTGTATCACAACTGTCCAGATCTGATTTGTTTGGTCCATATGCTATCTATCATTTTCCAGATATTGTAAATAAACCTCACTCTAAAAAGTAATTCAGGGGACCTGTTACCACAACTTTAAGCTGCCGTCCATGACTTTTTTGCAAAAATTATATAATGAGAATGTACAACATGAATCCATTTTCCAAACTGTGTTTTTGTCTTACCCTGAATCATTATACTTATAATAAGTGTTTATATTGGGACTATTTCAGACCGGTCTGGTAGGAACCGCTGCGGAGGAGCACAGTCCCTGCGTGACTCGCCATTGACATAAACAGAGAGAAGTAGCTCCGGCTGCAATATTCTTCCGCAAGACGCATGCAGTTCTTTTTATTAATCGCTATAAGATACAAACTGCAGCTTTAAATAAATGCATAGTTGCAAGTTAACAGTTCTAATTTATTGTTTTAATTAAACCTTATAAGTTGCACACATTACTTTGGAGATTTCTGCTGTTATAATAATGTTGGTCATTACATCATCTTAATATCGTCTTTAATTTAAACTCAAATGTCTGTGTTAATTGGCTTTTTTAAAATTAGGGTGGAAGTAACTTAATGAAATCGTCTTGATAACTTTGGAAATTAGGCAGTGTTCTAGCAAGCTTTGCATAGGACTGGGTGAGGAGAATAAATGTTGAAATTAAGTGTTCATTTATTTTTTTTATTTTTTTTTAGTGAAGGAAAAGACCTTGATAGTGTTTAATGCTGTTATGTTTGATATTTAAAAGAGTTTCTGTAATTTTAAAGTTTTTGTGATTACCATTGTGCTAAAGAGGTACATTTAATCTGGTTTGAGTAATCAACGTACACATTTGTGTTTATTCTACAAGTTATTAAATTCCTCTAACTCAGTGTAGCTTGTTGGTTGAATGTAAATTCACTAAAAGCTGCATGTCATAACTCATGTTGTTTTTGAGTGTGGAGTACATTTTACAGGAAAATACTATTTCAGTTTTCTACTGCAAAAATCTGTACTTTGTAAATATTTGAGAAATTGTTACTAGTAATTTGTGAAAATTGAAAATTGTTTCTGCACCATTTATTTTCCTTCAGTGGTCTATTCAATGCCATAGCATGTTAGAACTCTAGAGAAAAGCATGCTACTATATCTATATCTATATATACATATATATATATATATATATATATATATATATATATATATATATATATATATATATATATATATATATATTTTCATATTCAAACATATTCATTTTATGTTATTGTCACATGTCTGATCTTTTCTGTTTTTATTTTCTGCCGTCTGTGACCATGGCTAAATCTGAAATCGCCCCTCATCCGCTAATATGGTTCACATGAAGGACTGAATGGAAACCAGTGTGTGAATTCAGACAGCCGTTGTGTGTACATCGGCTGTACACTCGTTATTACGGTGCAATGTGGAATTTAATGAGTGCACTCATAAACCACGACTATGGTTTCGGACTACACTACAGACAGCTGTCCCCTCCAATAATGCCCTCATTGAGGGTTGGCAATTTCGGATTCAGTCCTAGTTTTCTCTGTTGTTGATTATTTAGTTTCCACCTATGTTCATTAATTATCTTGTTCGTCTCTGTTCATTTAAGGCTTCTGTTTTTACAGTCTCTGTCTGTCATAAATGTAAGTTTTAATGCTAGTTGACCACAACCAAACTGTTACAGTTATTCATGTTTATTATTTAGTGTGTGTTCGGATAAATGTCATGATAACAACCATTTAAATTGGAGTAAAATCTTAATTCTATAATAATAAAAATACATTAAAAAACTGACTTTAGTGCCTAATGTGCAATTTAAATAGGTCTATTACATTCTATTAATTTTGTGCAAAGATTTTTAAATAAATTTGAGTAACTGATTATTAAATAAACCGTCAATGGGATGTAGTCAGATCTTATGAAAATTTATAAATCGGATTAAACAAATTCATAAAATTAGCCATCAATTCACCAAAACATAAAACAAAGTAACAAATTGCTGTGGGAATTGGGTGGACCGTGGGCACACTTCATATTTTACATTGACTCAGTTTTAGCAGATTCTTGGCATCTCTATCTGTATTAGAAATTCACCAGAATCAGCAAGAGCAAGTCTGCTTTCATTCTTAAAGCACTGTCTCATTAGCCATGCTGAAATTTCAACGGGTCAACATGAAATCATAATACACAGCCAAGAATAACAAACAGCTGTAATTGTGAACATAAATTATGAAATGAAACAAATATTTGATTACATAATAAGAGGCAAAAACACGGCATCACAACTATTAAGCACCCTGAGTTCAACACACTTTGAAGGCTAAAGCAATAATTCATGTGAACTCTACATATTTGCATTGATGGTGAGGAATTATGCTGTCATACGTTTCATACCAGTGAGAGCTCCGTGACTTTGACATTTAAACATTATAGAAAAGAGGAAGTGAAGAGATTGTGATTGATCCAAGCTGGACAGTTGATAGCAAGGAGAATGAGACTGAAGGATCTCTTTGGCATTCATAATGTTGAATCATCCATATTATAGACTCAACAGCCAGCCAGTGAGGTAAAGTCTGGAAAAAGCTATACTACAATTCAAAATATTGGCATTAGTGATATTTCATTAACGATTGTGGATGATGTCTCATACTTGCAAGGCTATTATTTGACAAAAAAAAAAAAGTCTATCTTAATATGCGGACCCACTTTATATTAGGGGGCCTTAACTACTACTAAGATTTAAATTAATAATTTGATACAATGCACTTATTGTGTCCATATGTGTGCTGTTTTGCCCCATGCTGCTCAGTCTTTTACCCCCCCCCCCCCATCACCCCATACATTTGAAAGATTTTTAAATAAAATAAACCACTATGATTTATTTTCACACAAAATCTGTTGCTCCATAAATGTTTTATAATAATAATAATAATAATAATAATAATAATAATAATAATAATAATAATAATAATTATTATTATTATTATTATTATTATTATTATTATTATTATTATTATTATTATTATCCCAGTTGTACCCTACATTGTAATTATTTTCTGATTTAAGTACTTAGTAGTTAAGGCCACCTAATAAAAAAATAATTTTATTATTATCAAAAATAAATATAGAAAATGATATCTTACTGACCTCCAAATTCTGAACGGTAGAATAAGTGACCAACTAAACAACTTTCCATATTAATTAATACAGGTTTTTATATAATTTTATATTGAGTATAGTCTCAAAGACTTTTAAGGGCTTTTAAATTTAATAAATAATAAAGTTTATTCTGAAAGCTATTTTTTTATGGGTCACACATTTAAAGAGTTCACTTTTAACAAAAAAAAAAGAAAAAAAAGGGGAAAAAAAGTGTTTTTATAGTACATCAAGATCTTTTATCTTAAAAGATCAAAGAACATTCGATTTTTCTTTTTGTTCAAGGTTGGATGTATTTTCAAAGCCTGTCTGTGGATTTAGAGCAGAGCAGGTGAACATTTCCCATTTATTTTTGAAGGTGACGCCCTGTGGTTATAGCATATTTAGGACTGAGCATGAATAATTAATATTACAGGCTTTAAATTGTACAAATGTGGAATGCATAAAAGGTGCATCATTCAATTAAACACACAGAGCAGACTAAGAGAGGTAATTATAATGAATGAGGTGATCTGTAAGGTTGGGTATAAATGTATTACTGACATGACTTTCTGTAAAAGACAGATGAATGTTTCCAGACCCCAGATACAAACTATTAAAATTACAATAATAAGGAGCACGATTTGATTTGAATCAATTATGTCTGAGGTGTAGGCCTTTCATTATGAGTCTAATGCAATATTAGTCTTAATGGACTCTGGCCCCTCGAGGCTGGAACAAGCAATCATAATAACTATTCCCTTCCTCCTACTCATGCCTGCCCTTGAGGGGTTTGTTTTGAATGGACACCCTTTCCGCTCAAGGAAACCGCAACCATTTTGAAGCTTAAGCTTTAAAAAGACGCTTGACACCTGTGATGTTTTCACAATAGCAGGATATGTTTTAACACAAAACAATGTAGATGAACACATTAAAAACAATAATTTTTTTCAAAGCAGCTTCAATGAGCAACTGACGCTAGGAACTTTCATACAATGTTCCCAAAAAAAGTGACAAGATGTTAAACAAGATATTTTACAGGCAGACACTTTTTTTTTTTTTTTTTTTTTTTTACAGCAGGATTTTTCTCTCCCCCCATAAAATCATTATAAAACTTTATAATGGGATTTGAAAACAGACATGAGACATGTTTCATCAGTTTTGACAAAGCTCATGAAAAACTGAAGCATCTGAACAGGCCGTTTGATAGCAGTGATGGAACATCCAGAGTGGATAAATCTGAAAACGTCACGCTAGCATTTTCGTGTACAGCCAATCTTTTGTTTTAAACAATGATGTCATCACCCCACATTTGACCACGGAATGTAAAAAAAAAAAAAATGGAATATGGATGGAATGTAAGTGACGTTGTCATGACAAATCCTGTCCGCCTGTGAAATTGTGTCTGCTTAGGAACCCAGAGTGATTATATTACCTAAAAGAACTTTTAATGGGTAATCTGTTCAGAGCCTGATTACAATTCTTACAAAATCACGTTTTGTACATTTTCGTTGTTTAAATTGTGTTAAAATAGTCTTTAATGTCTTGCAAATCATATGTTTCATATATATATATTAGGGGTGTAACGGTTCACAAAATTCACGGTTCGGTTCGATACGATACACTGGTGTCACGGTTCGGTTCGGTACGGTTCGGTATGTTTTAGATACAGCAAAAAGAAAAAATTGGCAGATAAATTACCTTTTTTATTAATCTTTTATTAAAACTAACAAAGTATGATTTGTTGTTGTTGTATGATTTTACCCATCTTCTATGTAGTTACAGGAATAAGACATTAGCTCTTTACATTAGCGTTTGCGGTGCGTGTTGCGGTGCGTGTTGCGTTACTCGTGCGTTGCAGGAGCCCCACACCCTGTAGTGCTTTACATATGCTGCGTTTGTAGTCCGCAACTGATCCGCTGTTGCATACCACAAACACAGCATTTATTCATTATTTTTTATTTAAAATCCAAAAGTTTTTACTGAACATGCCTCGTCAGAATTCCAATTTTCTTTGTTTACTCTTTAATAGAAGTCAGGTTACGTAGCCTACTACATTTAAACAACATTTTATTAAACTCATATTTATCTCCTACTAAGCTTCAGAAGAGATCTCAGCAACATCACACATGCTCGGATTTCTCTCCTAAACGAAAGACCCCAAAAGTCTCATATTTTTTTCTCCTCGTTAAGCTTCAGAAAAAATCTCAGCAACATCACACACACTTGTGCTATACATTTCTTCTTAGCTAGGTAAGGAGAAAAATATGAGCACTGTGTGTTAGGTTGCTGAGACAAATGTGAGCGATCCAGTGTCTCTAGCTAAGAAGAAAACAAAATGGTGTGACATCATTATGCAGGAAGTATACATCAGGGCCTGGTTTGCAAGAGTTTGTACACATAACGGATTAGGTTCACCTGAGGACCCTGAAGCAGGTCTTCTTTGTTCTTCTGTCCACTGAATGTGCTTAACTCACCATTTGCAAACAGTTTTATTTATGAAGCTGAACAAATCTGTGTAAACCACAGCTAAAAACTATTGTAAAAGAAATAGTTGCACTGAATTATTGAATGTGACATCAGAAATTCATTCTGCTCCTGTTTCATGAACTGAGCCCATTGAGCACAAAAAGAAATGCATGGTCGAATCATTTCAGAGATTACTTCTTGTTAAAAAGGCACACTGCAATGTTATCATTGCCATTGTGGCGGGACCGTGAATTATGTGCAAACAACAAGTGCTTCAGTTCCCCCAGGGGAGCTTTTTATTGGCGAGTGGACAGTGAAAAGAAACCAAGGTGCAAACATGATAAATGAAAAGTCCCTTTCTTCCGTGTGTAGCAACTCTCAGGTGGATTTTTAAATAAATTTATACACGCACTACGCCACCCTGGGAATTTCTCCCAAGGAAAATAATGTCAAAGGACACAAGTTCGTTCCCCCAATCAGACGCTCCGAAACATGGGTAATAGTACAAAATAATTCAGTTTATTCAATCATAATCATATAAAAGCAGTCATTCTAAAACACAGCCAGACATAAGGGTTGGCTCTTGAAGTCAATCACACGTGGGTCAATAATTTGGGGCTTACCAGCAGGGTCAGGCTAACGGGAATTGAATCTGCCTACAGCAGAAACATTTCTTTCACCAGTGCACAGTCACAGACACTCCACACCACTCTCTACTAATAGACACGGCACACAGTGAATAAAGCACCACCACCGTTAGAAAGAAAGAGCCGGCCTCCCTGCCTTTGGCACCCAGACCCTGTAACACAAAACAAACTGGATAAAAATGTCACAAGTATACATAGAAATATTAGAGAGGAGAGACTGTATTGCTGGATTGACAAAAAAAATCAAGTTAAATGAAAATAGAGAGAAAAGAATGATGTAAGAAAAACAATATTACCACTATAATCTTTCAATAGCAACTAAATCAAAATGAAAACAAATGGCAAAAACAGAAACAAATCCAACACAAAAAGTTGACAAATTGAAATCAACAAAACAAAATACCCAAAATTATATAAAATAGAAAACCAAAAAAAGAAACCAGGGATAATACACCTGGCCAAATGTAAACAAAGAAAATAGAAATCAACTTAATAGTTGAAAATACAAATTCAAACAAAACAAAATACCACCCCAAGCCAAATATAAATGAAATAAGTTCAGCAAAGCAAAAGAAACAACCTAATAATTAAATCAAACAAAAAAAGAATATAAAAAAAGGGGAAAATCCGCACAAACAAAACAGCAATGCTATCCGTGGACAGGACGTGAGACACGCCCAACCTAGCGGTCAATACTCCCGGTGTTTTGGGGGAGAACACCAATGATGAAATGATGCGCACATAATCGAGGGCATACACACAACAACGGCAGCCACAAGAGTAGTATGCGACCCACGAGTGACTGGAAAACTCAAGTCATGCAGGAAGGGCAATGAAGCAGTCGGAGCTCACTATTAAGCAGAAAGATGCAACCAGCGAGGAAGGGCAGTCAAACAGTCGGGGCTCACTATTTAGCAGAAAGATGCAACCAGCGAGGAAGGGCAGTCAAGCAGTCGGGGCTCACTTTCTCTAGTGTAGTGTCCACATCTGATGCCGGAAGCAGCAGCAACACAGCGTTCGCAACGCCTTAGTGACGTTGACAGTGACGTAATTCTAAGGCACATATCTAACGCCTTTTATATCACCATAGTGACAGATAATTGGCTTACGACCCATATCTAATTATTTGGGAAGGCTTCCCCACTACAATCTACCCCCCTTTTCTATGTCGTCGTCCCGACGATCAAAACAAAGAATCCATTTCAACGCAATAAATGGGTGATTAATCCCAAGGTCTAAACCAAGCAAAAATGGCACTAGATACTGAACCCGTGGGAACCCCCGCTTCAATCCCTCCTGCAGTACGTGGGAGACGATACATGTTGGAATGCTGGCCGGCTGTCGTGCGTCCAGTTCTGCGTGGGACAACTAGCCCATCAAAGTTTGAACCCGAGGGTACCTCTGGTTCCACCGCTACAGAATTTGTATGACCATTTCCCAGTTCTCCCGGTACAACCACTGCAGGGTCTCTACCACCTAACACTAACTCAATTGGGGAATCGGATAACACCACACGTCCCAACCCCTCAGGTGCAAGTACTCGAGCAGGTTGCAGGGTCTCTGGTACTAACACCATCAAATCAACATCATCCACTTCATCCTCTAGCAGAGAAACCCTCGGTCCACTCACTGGACCACTAGGCTGATCTCCAGGGCGGGATTCTCTCCGAATACGGGTCCTCAACAGTGAACGGTGGACACATCGTGCTTTATCCAATTCCTCGACTGGTGCAATGGTATAAACGACACCCCCCTCCTTCGGCGCCTTAACTACTTGATAAACTATAGGACTCCACAGATCCTGGATCTTGTGGCGACCCCGCACGCTGTGATCTCGGAGGTAAACCAACTGACCTTCCTTTAGGGGTTCCTCACGGACATGTTGGTCATGTTGTAACTTGCGATAACCTGCAGCTGCCCTCAGACGTTCCTGTGCGCCATCGAAGGCAACCTGTAATCTCGTCTGGTGCTCCAAGATCCAGTTGTGCACACTACCTGCACACGGCTCCGGAACTCTACCAAGTAAGAAATCCACTGGCAATCGAGGCTCTTGGCCAAACATTAAGAAATACGGGGATTCACCAGTTGCCTGGTGGGGAGTGGTGTTATAACAAAAAAGTACTTGCGACAGGCAAGTAGTCCACTCCCTCTTCCTAGAGCTTGGTAATGTCCGCAGCAAATTATACAAAGTTCGGTTAAATCGTTCACACTGCCCGTTACCGGCAGGGTGATAGGGAGTGGTACGGGACTTCTTCACATGATAGAACTCACACAACTGGCGAATAAGAGCCGATTCGAAATTACGGCCTTGGTCAGAGTGAATACGTCCCGGGACTCCAAACTTATAAAACCATTCATCGACCAACACCCTAGCCACAGTCTCAGCTCGTTGGTCACGTGTTGGCACGGCCATTGTAAACTTGCTAAACACATCTGTCATTACTAGGACATTCTCCTGTCAAGAAGAAGATGGCTCCAGCACCGTGAAATCAACAGCCAAGATCTCATTGGGTCTAGAGCTCAACAAATGGCCCATAAAGCCCCGAACCGCAGGCCGAACGTCCTTAGCAAGTTCACAACGATCGCACTCCTGACACCAACGTGTAATGTCAGCCGACATACCTGGCCAATAACATCTCTGTCGTATTAGTTCACTAGTTCGCTCAATCCCCTGATGGCCATGCTGCTGATGCAACTGCATCAGAACCTCCTGTTTCAGCACATCAGGCAGAACCATCTGGAAGACATCCTCCCCTCCATCAGGACGAGAAATCCTCCGATATAGTACTCCCTCTCTCAGAACCAAGCGATCCCATTGCTGGAGCAAAGTCAAAACTGGCTTTGCCAACTTTTTACGCTCCTCTGGCCCTGGACGCTTTCCTCGTTCCCAAAACTTCACCACAACACTAATCACAGGATCATCTTCCTGCAAGGAACAAATGTCTACCACTGAATAGCCTGGCAAAACACAAATTGTTGACACAACTGCCGGTGCTACACGCCCCATACTAATGGCCTGATGTAATGACTCTGGAATAGCACTACTGGCCACTAAACCCTCTGGAATGCCTGTGATGACTGGATTCTGCCTAGAAAGGGCATCCGCATTACGATTGCTCTTACCCGACCGGTACCTCACCTCAAAATCGAATGCTGCCAACTCAGCCGCCCAGCGTTGCTCGGTGGCCCCAAGCTTGGCAGAAGCCAAATGACTGAGAGGATTATTGTCGGTGTACACCAGACACTTGTGGCCAAGAAGGTACTCTCTAAACTTCTCAGCCATGGCCCACTTGAGCGCAAGGAATTCCAATTTCATGGAGCTGTAATTTGACATATTGCGCTCAGTGGGCCTCAGGCTGCGACTGGCATATGCTATAGGACGCACTTTACCTTGATGTTCTTGAGAGAGCACTGCTCCCAAGCCTCCGTAACTGGCATCCACCTCCAATATAAAAGTCTGAGAAAAATCAGCATATGCCAATACTGGGGCCATAGTTAACTTACTCTTTAAGCCCTCAAATGCCTCCTGACACTGGTCAGTCCACACCTGAGCCAAGCTCTGTCCCTTCCTTCTCCCCGGCTTACCACCAGTCACATCGGCCACCAATTTATGCAAGGGGGAGGCCAACTTGGCGAACCCCTCCACGAAGCGCCTATAATAACTGGCAAAACCCAAAAAAGTACGCAATTCAGACACACTTGTGGGACATCGCCACTGAGCCACAGCCTCAATTTTACTTGGATCAGTTGCCACTCCCTCAGCAGAGATGACATGGCCCAAGTATCTTACCTCTTGTCTGAAAAACGCACACTTTTCAAGCTTTACCTTAAGGCCCTCCTGCCTCAAACGACCCAAAACAACCTCCAATCGCTCTAGGTGCTGTGCTACGGAAGAGGAGAAAACAATGATGTCATCCAAGTAAAGTAGCAAGGACTGCCGCTGCTGGTCTCCAAACATTCTCTCCATCAACCTCTGGAAGGTACTAGGAGCATTACAAAGGCCAAAGGGCATCCTGTTCCATTCAAATAGACCAAATGGTGTACAGAATGCGGTTTTAGGCTTGTCCTGTTCCGTGACAGGGACTTGGTTATACCCACTGGCCAGATCCAGTGTGGAAAACCACCGAGCCCCTGTCAACGAGTCCAAGGACTCCTCAATACGCGGCAATGGAAATGCATCTTTCCTTGTCTTTGCGTTCAAGTGACGGTAGTCTACGCACATGCGTAGACTACCATCTTTCTTCTTGACTAGCACTATAGGGGATGCGTAAGGGCTGCTACTCTCCCTTATTACCTGCGCTTCCAGGAGCTGGTTAATGTGAGTCTTAACCACTTCATAATCTGATGGTGCTATTCTCCGATACCGCTGTCTTACCGGGACCTCATCCAGCACAGGTATATCGTGAGAAATAAGACGGGTACAGCCTAAGTCTCCCTCATGAGTCGAAAACACTACTTGATATTTCTGTAGCAGCGCTCTTACCTGTACTTGCTCCTCCGTTGATAAAACAGACAAATCAGATGACTCTATCTGCCGAGCCAGCGGAGAGGTTGTTTCTACAGAAAGGGACTGAACTGTAGCAATAACCGGGTTAACCTCTACAACTCCCTTTGGCAAACTGATGACAAAAGCCTCCCTCAAACTACCAATTACGGTTGTTGGATACAATACCACATCCACAGTGCCCACATTCACAATCGGAACCCAAACTGTACCATGGGTCACTCTGACTAACGCAGGAGATGCTAAGAGCCCAGCCGGCAAACCTGACTCAGGTGGCTCAAACAAAACTGTAGAGTCAGAGTACTGGGAAGAACAGGTGGCTGTAACCAACCTCATCGTGCCCCCAGGGATACGACATGCCCGATGTCCCCGTACCCGCACATTTCCTGCAAGATCCAAGCGATTCTTAACACTCACTTGTTGACAATGTTGTAATGCTTGCAACACCCTCGGAGACTGCACAATAATGGGCAATTCAAAAAGGGCAGTGCCATGCTGTCCGAACAATTCCTGATAACAACGGCCTAGTATGTTCATCCCCAGCACCCCAGGGACCTCTTTACACATACCTTCAGGAGGATCTCGGACGACCAACACACCACATCCCGAAACTACCTTATCGCAAAGTGTGACATCAAGCTCCAGATAACCAACATATGGAATCGTAAGCCCATTAGCTGCCCTCAGTTGCAGCCATTGACAAGATTTAAGACGATCTTGCCCCCAAGGTTCAAAATGCTGCAAAAAGAAACTTTCTGTGATGGTGGATACCATAGAACCGGTATCCACCAAACACGGTACTGATACTCCTCCCATACAAACAACAAGATGTGGACAAGATGACATTAGATGAGAAAATGAGCGGGGAACAACCAAATTACTTGAGCCAATTACTTTCCCAACCGGGTCGTGACTCGACAACCCGGCGGGGACTAGTTTCCCGACAATTGAGAACTACGAGACTGCCCAGTCCCAGTCGCATTGGCACTCATCGACGGTGGTAACGGACGAGGAGAGAGACGGTCCCCATCACAATCCCTTGCCAAATGTCCTGGTCGTTGACAACGTCTACATATCACCGGACCGGAGCGAGGAGATTGACTACGTACAGAGGACATCTGAAACCGGGCGAAACTTTGGGTGATCTGATCTAGCTGCCGCTGTTGTTGCTTCAATAGGTCCCGCAATTCACCCAGCTCTGACTGCTGTGGTGAACTTTCAGCCCCCTGATTAGGCCCACCCCGCACACCATACTGGACACCATAAGTTATTGGCATCGAATGGCTACGCCCCCTTGCCCCACCAGGCGTTCCTTCCCGTTCCCACCTAATCGCTTCACCTCGAATTTCAAGTAATGTAATTGTAGGTTGACGACGTACCAGTTGTTTAAGTTCACGCCGCAATGAACTATCAGTAACATATTCCACAAACTGGTCCCGCAGCAAAATCTCAGCATTAGAAATGGCATTAGGGGAACGATTTTTAACCCTCTCCAGAAGGCCCATCAAAGCAAGGGAAAACTCTAATAGTGTTTCCCCTTCCAGCTGCCTTCTGGAGAAAAAGGCTTCCTGTAAAGCCACATAAGACTGAGAACAGCCATATAGCTCATGCAAGGCCGCAATAATTTTATCAGGATTTCCACGCTCAGTCTCGGGACGGTAACGAACCTCTTCACGAGCCTCCCCCTCTAGATGGTCAAATAGAAAAAATGCTTGATCTGCACTAGACAAGTGTCGCAGTCTCATACAGGCCTGTGCCTCCTCAACCCACTCATCAATACCCATACCGGTTTTACCATTAAACTTCGGACATCTACGATCTCGGGGTACGAAAACAAATCTTTCGGGTGCTGAGGGACTGGCAACAGGTGAGTGAGGTATCACCGGCGGCCCTATAGAAGCATTAGTAGTAGTTGCATCAGGGCCAGGCAGCTCAACCGCCACCTGAGCCTGCTGCAATTTTAAATTATCAGCTCTCAATTGAGCTACCAACTCTCTCAGATCTTGTAATTCAGCCTCCATCTTACCAAAAACAAGCGTGACCTTACAAGATTACAAAGGAGGAGCTCAGCCACGGAAACACTGCTGCTTTGTTTAATGCAAAAATTCACAACAACTACAAAGAAAAGAAAACAAAAAAAGGAATCAACAATTACCCATGTCCCGGCCAAAATACTGAGAAGACCCTGCCGACTGCGCCAGAATGTAGCAACTCTCAGGTGGATTTTTAAATAAATTTATACACGCACTACGCCACCCTGGGAATTTCTCCCAAGGAAAATAATGTCAAAGGACACAAGTTCGTTCCCCCAATCAGACGCTCCGAAACATGGGTAATAGTACAAAATAATTCAGTTTATTCAATCATAATCATATAAAAGCAGTCATTCTAAAACACAGCCAGACATAAGGGTTGGCTCTTGAAGTCAATCACACGTGGGTCAATAATTTGGGGCTTACCAGCAGGGTCAGGCTAACGGGAATTGAATCTGCCTACAGCAGAAACATTTCTTTCACCAGTGCACAGTCACAGACACTCCACACCACTCTCTACTAATAGACACGGCACACAGTGAATAAAGCACCACCACCGTTAGAAAGAAAGAGCCGGCCTCCCTGCCTTTGGCACCCAGACCCTGTAACACAAAACAAACTGGATAAAAATGTCACAAGTATACTTAGAAATATTAGAGAGGAGAGACTGTATTGCTGGATTGACAAAAAAAATCAAGTTAAATGAAAATAGAGAGAAAAGAATGATGTAAGAAAAACAATATTACCACTATAATCTTTCAATAGCAACTAAATCAAAATGAAAACAAATGGCAAAAACAGAAACAAATCCAACACAAAAAGTTGACAAATTGAAATCAACAAAACAAAATACCAAAAATTATATAAAATAGAAAACCAAAAAAAGAAACCAGGGATAATACACCTGGCCAAATGTAAACAAAGAAAATAGAAATCAACTTAATAGTTGAAAATACAAATTCAAACAAAACAAAATACCACCCCAAGCCAAATATAAATGAAATAAGTTCAGCAAAGCAAAAGAAACAACCTAATAATTAAATCAAACAAAAAAAGAATATAAAAAAAGGGGAAAATCCGCACAAACAAAACAGCAATGCTATCCGTGGACAGGACGTGAGACACGCCCAACCTAGCGGTCAATACTCCCGGTGTTTTGGGGGAGAACACCAATGATGAAATGATGCGCACATAATCGAGGGCATACACACAACAACGGCAGCCACAAGAGTAGTATGCGACCCACGAGTGACTGGAAAACTCAAGTCATGCAGGAAGGGCAATGAAGCAGTCGGAGCTCACTATTAAGCAGAAAGATGCAACCAGCGAGGAAGGGCAGTCAAACAGTCGGGGCTCACTATTTAGCAGAAAGATGCAACCAGCGAGGAAGGGCAGTCAAGCAGTCGGGGCTCACTTTCTCTAGTGTAGTGTCCACATCTGATGCCGGAAGCAGCAGCAACACAGCGTTCGCAACGCCTTAGTGACGTTGACAGTGACGTAATTCTAAGGCACATATCTAACGCCTTTTATATCACCATAGTGACAGATAATTGGCTTACGACCCATATCTAATTATTTGGGAAGGCTTCCCCACTACAATCCGTGCACTGTGTGAAAAGGTTCTCTTGAGAGTTTGAGGAGTAGGCTAAGCATGGATAACAAAGTGGTGGCTCAGTTTATATCTGTCAGAAAGACGAGACATAAACCACATTAGTCTTTTCCTTATCCTGATGGCTGTCCCTCTGTGTTCCTAGCATGGGATTTTTTTTTTTAATCTGCCTGTTGTGATTGGGATCAGGTGGCTCCTCGTTTGCAGTTCCTCGTTCTCCAGACACGTTGCCAGGGCCGATGCTGATACTGGCATGGGCAGCTTCTCACACCATTCAGGTCACATTTACACATAGCTGGGTATTTAGCTACTTAAACTCCAAGACCATATTTGGGATTTCCGCCCAGATTTCACCTACCTAAATTGAAAAGTTTCCCATACACACATACAGTGGTCTAAGTTCAAAATGTTGGTGTCATTTTACAGAAAACCCTTTGAAGTTGAAAACACTGCTAAAAGTCATAAACGTGTAAGTATATGTTGTCTCAAGCTGTAATAACCCCCCAAAAAAGTTTTTGATAGTGTGTAGCTCAGGCCCTGTGAGCTCTAGGAACCTGCAGACAGTTTAGTTTTTAGTTTTCATAATAAGCATATTTCCAGTAGCCTACGCACTTCAATCATCCTCGGTAATCCTCTGCAAACTTCGACAGCTGGTTGAACTGGCTCTTTCGGTTAGTTTTAGTCGTGAGTGCTACTTCGGCTTTTGCATCTTACGTCATCAAACCGGAGGTACAGTTTAATTCAGTTCGATTAATGAACCGGCTCAACCGGTTACTTGCTGAAAACCGACTCAAAAGAACGATTCGTTCAAGAACCGAACATCACTAGTTTGGAGTCAGTAAGATGTTTTATGTTTTTGAAAGTCTCTTAAGATCACCAAGGCTGCATTTATTTGAAGAAAAATACAGTAAAATAAGTAATATTGTGAAATACAATAATAGAAAATGTTTCTAATTTGATACATTTTAAAATGTAAGCCTAAGTGATGGCAAAGCTGAATTGTCAGCAGCCTGTCCTCCAGTCTTTAGTGTCACATGATCCCTCGGTAATCATTCTAATATGCCGATTACAATTTTAGTTGTGTTAAAAGTTGTGTTGCTTAATATTTTTGTGGAGACTGTGATTTCTGGTCTAAAATGAATATAAAGTTCTATAGAAATGTTGAATAATAGTTCTTGGAACTGTAAAGTTTAGTTGCATCCATAAAAAGGGATTTTAAAATAAACTATTGTGTCCTTATTTCCCAAAACGGATCACTGAAGTCATGGAGGCCTATTGTATGACATTTACATAATGTGGTGAGTTTTCGGAATACATTTGTTCCAGCTGCTGTCAAAACATCACTTGTCTCAAATGCAGTGAATGAGAATTTACACCCCAAGTCACCCTCACTGGAATTAATAGTGCCTGGGAAACTGTGTAACTCCTTGAATTTTCTGCTCCAGAAAAGAACATCTCTTTTTAAATACCATGGACATAACTGTCAAACTGGTGGCTTAACACCTGCTATCGTGCATTGGCTGAATTGTAAGATGTAATAGAGCGGGCCTGAACATTTTTGTGAATCACTTCCACTTCAATGCTCATGGAAGAGTTTAATGTGAATAGATATTGGCTTTGCAAAACCTTATAATCCTCTTAAAAAAATAATCTTTTCAGTAAACTAGTTGGCGCACACTCCAGTCAGTCAGGTGTGATCCATGACCTTACACTCAAGTGATCAAACAATACCAGTCTAGGTCTCTAAACCCTTTAAAGTGCTATTTTAAAACACATGCCTTGATTGAGAGCTATTGAAATGAGTATAATGAAATTACATTTAATATATCACAAGATTAGAAGCTCAGTGACTCCGACTCATCAATTAAATAATTGCTAATTGCAAAAGGTTTTGCTAAATAACTTACTTCCCACTGAACTGGATGAAAAATCTATTTCAATTAGATAAATGTAGTTTATGGGTCTCTAGACTTGTTCTCAACAAGGAAAACTAGTTTGTCCATGGCAAACCCAAACTTTTGACCTTGATTATTATCTTTAAAATGAGTAATTCATTTGAAATGGTACATTCCCGGTACTGTCACTGAATAAACTATGATAAATGCACTGTGATATAGAGCCAAGAGTGGTTTAATACATTTTTGCAGCATCATGCAAGTATTGCTGTATACCACAACACCAGCTGTTTTTAATTAACTGTATTAGAAGACCAGTTAAAAGTCAGTGCTTTCATAGTGGTTCTCAAACCATTATGGGCATTCCTGAATGATGGCTATAAACTGTGGACAACAAGGGCAGCTGGAGATTACACTACCACAGGCAGAGGCTTTTAGAGACACTTGGAGGAACTCTGCTGGTTTGAATAGCATTTAACCAGCCTTGGTAGGGAGGTACGGCGGTCACAATCCTGTTTGATTTTAGAGACATCAGTGTTAATTGAAACAGATGTAAAATCGATTTTCCATGTCTAAAGACATTTTCAAAACCGAATATAGGCCAATCCACGGACAACTAACTGGCATTAGGCGAACGTAAGCAGGGCGCTTGAGATGCACAAGTCAGCAATATTTCTGAGGATTTATTGTTGTGAAGTTTCATGCACAATGACAAACAGGAATGCAACATTCTCGAAAAAACAATAAGCAGAGTGGACTGTCATAACATCATTGAAAAACATTACTGCAGGCTTCGGTATGACTATGTTTACGAATTTTTGCCTATATAGGCAAATGTAGCCCATGAAAATAGGTTGAAAATAAAACTTAAAAATTCACCGAAGGACAAGTGTAACCCCTCCTGTAAGACCAGCCCGGTCCAAGCGGGTCTCTAACCCAGGTCCGCCGGCATGAGAGTCGGACGCTCTAACAAGGAGGCTAAATGCTGCAACCGTTAGTGTGTCTCGAGGTCGGAGGAGTAAGGTTTACTTGCACAGTAACTACTAGCTTACCTCCATTACACTCACCCGCTTAAACCTCACTCTCATCCGGGTCACGGCACCAATGTAACCCTGCCTGCTCAAACCAGGACTCGAACCTGGGCCTGCGGGCATGAGTGTCAGACGCTCTAACAAGGAGGCAGCAAGACAGAATACATGTGTGTGAATGAGAGGGAACCAAATGGAACAGTGAGGTTACAGGGAGAAGAGGTAAAGAAGGTGCAGGATTTTAAGTACTTAAGGTCAACAGTCCACAGCAATGGGGAGTGTGGAAAAGAGGCAAAGAAGCGTGTGCAGGCAGGTTGGAATGGGTGGAGAAAAGTGTCAGGTCTGTTGTGTGATAAAAGAGTACCAGCAAGAATGAAAGGAAAGGTGTACAGGACAGTAGTGAGACCAGCGATGTTGTGTGGTTTGGAGACAGTTGCACTGAGGAAAAGACAGGAGGAAGAGCTAGAGGTAGCAGAGCTGACGATTTTGAGGTTCTCTTTGGGAGTGACGAGGATGGATAGGATCAGAAATGAGTACATCAGAGGGACAGCACGTGAGATGTTTTGGAGACAAAGTTAGAGAGGCCAGGGTTGAGATGGTTTGGACATGTTCAGAGGAGGGAGAGTGAATACATCGGTAAAAGGATGCTGAGGTTAGAGCTGCCAGACAAGAGATCAAGAGGAAGACCAAAGAGGAGGTTTATGGATGTAGTGAAGGAGGACATGAAGGTAGTCGGTCTGAGAGAAGAGGATACAGAGGATAGAAATAGATGGAGGCAGATGATTCGCTGTGGCGACCCCTAAAGGGAACAGCCGAAAGAAGAAGAAGAATGTCCAGCTGTTGAGAAAACACTCTCCGACCACACTGATGTCCCAGGGACACTCAGGTATCCCTCACTGCCAGCTGCGCAAAGTAAGGCTTTTGCAACGCATAGTGCACTTTAGGAATTCTTTATTTTCTTTTTCTGCTTGTTTGTGAGTTTTTTTTACAGCTATTTTGTATTTGTTTATTTTGTTTAAAATTATTAGTGTACATATTTGGTTAAAATCGATTCCATATTTTAGTTTTTGAAACTTGTGTTAGTTGGTCCAATCGATTGTGCCATTAATTTTCGAATGTAAAGCGACAGTCCTATTGGTGTCACATGTCTGTCTGTTTAGTTGATCTTTCAGTTATTTTCATCTTGTCACATGTTCTTTTATCTCAGGCCCTGTCCAAACGAAGACGCGTCTAGCTGTATACGTATACATTTTGTACTGTATCAGCGTTTCATCACACAGATCCGGAAGCATGAATCCCATATTTTCTGAAAACTGGTCCCAGAGTGGATAAATCTTGTGTTTTAATGTGTAAAGCCAATCCGTATATTTTGCGAAACGGTGATGTCATCATGGGCACATCAATATTGCATCATTTAATTACCGTATTTGCATTATTGTAAGGGTAGGTTTAGGGTTGGGGTAGGTGTGGGCTTTAATGAAACACATCTGTTAAGTAGCAAATGTATTTATTTGATCGTGAGATTTTGCCTCACCTACAACTCTTCTCCTTTTTAGTGTATTTCTGTGGCAGAATAGCGCCAGACACTGGCCTGGCATGTAAACTACATCGTTTTGAGTCGGTTTTGGTGATCTCGTGTGTATGCAGATATATCTTGAAACGAGGGGGAAAAAAGATTGGATTGGGAAAGCTCTGGCTTCGTGTGGACGGGGCCTTAGTTTCCCACCGCTTGTCTGTTTCCTTGGTTACCCTCATTAGTTAAATTCTGTTCAGCTGTCTCTAGTTAATTATCTAATTTCTGTTTGCTATTTAAGTTCTTCCCTGTTCATTAATTCTTTGCCTGGTAATCGTTATGCTAGAGTGTGGTTTCCTTGTTGATCCACGGTGTTCCTGAGCGTTTATGTTAAAGTCTATGTTCTATTGAGATCTTCTGATTCTTCAATTTGTTCCTGTGCAACACACCGTTACAATTGGGAGATGAAGAGTTATATTTGGGAAAGAGCTAGACATCAGATGGCACGTGACAAGCATGTTGCAACATCTGGAAGCCCTCAAAGAAGAGCTGGTTAGCCACAAACGTCATCACCACATCATAATATGTCCAAATAATGCATGTTCAGAGAATTCAAATGTTGTAATTTAATAACGCAAGTAGTAACTGCAAAATTACGCAATAAAAAATAAAAATAAAAACTGCATTGCTAAAGTCCAAAAATTGGCCCATAGAGACTGTTCAGCTGTTTTTCAATTATTTATGCCAATTATGTCCATATAAAAACCACAAGCACACAATGTGAGCCGACACACACACACTCGCATACAAATACACAGTTACATGTGTGGTAACTAGAGATGAGCATATTCAAATGAACTTCTGCATTATTAGAGCAATTTGTGTTCATTGTACGGAGGCCTTAATCAGGTAGGATGATTTGCGACTCAAATTTCATTTGCTGCAAATGGGCTGCAATCAGCCCCTTGTGCAGTGGGATTGTAATTGAAGCGCAACTTAATCATGGACTGTTGGAGAGAGAGACATTTATTGATCTATTCATCATGATCTCTATAATATCGGGTGCTGTGTTGATCATTAAAGCTTTTAGCCTCATTACAGTTTGTAGGTGGTTCCAGTCACTGCTGATGTAAAAGCAATCACCTACTGTATCTTTACCAAAATACCTATCTTTAGGTACTCAAAGATGTGTTCTGCCCATTTTAGCAAAGCCGCAGCATTAATACAACAGTAGGCTTATGTTGTGCGTTCATTTCTTGTGAAGTATCAAAGCTACTGGTGCAAAAATTACATTTAAACCCACCGGTCACAATAGTGACCGTAAAAAAATGTTTCATTTCTAAGGCTATAAAAATGTTACTGAATGATCTATCAATGCATTTCCCACAGATATTGAAATAATAAAGAGTCTCAATGAAATATGTAGTGTTGCATGTTTACTGTAAATTGTCACATGACCACAGCTGTTTACTTCCTGTTTGCATCAAGAGAAGAGGATGGCAGTAAGAAAGCTCCCAAAGAAAAGGATAGTAAAGTATGTTAACATAAGGATGAAACAGATTTTTGCTACACATTATGTTTAATGTGTCTAATATTGATATATGCATTTGCAATTAATCAACTTTGTTTAATGTGGTCATAGAACTCACAAACATGTCAACGGCAACAATAGTGACCAGATAACCCATTGTATCTATATGCTAATACACATAGGCTAACTGTTCTACCTTACTTTCTGCTACTATCGAACTTTTTACTTAATTTTACACACACACACACACACACACACACACACACACACACACACACACACACACACACACACACACACACACACACACACACACACACACACACTGCACAGGTTAAATAGACCTATATTCAATCTGTCTAATACAACACAGTATCCCACCAATTGATCTTTGTTGCAGTATCGTCACAATTGTGACCGATCATAAAACACACTTTTTCCATGAAAATTTCTAAAAATTATGATTGATTGTTTCAAAGGAATACACATGATTTGGATATTTTTGTGTCTGGGAAAAATGTGGGAATAAATGGGTTAAATTTGAGGTGTGTCTTGAGCCTAACAAAAAATCCCATGAATCACTCAGAAACAACACACTTAATTCTTAAATATTTTTCGAACTTATAAAACAACAGCACTGTTCGATTGTGCACCATTATTGTATTATGTAATTGCTGCGTAAACATTTATAAACATTTACAAATTATGAATATAGTTTCAACATTAGATTGTCTACAAAAAAAACAAAAAAACAAATCATTAATAATAAATTATTTGAAAATAATTATGCGTAAATAGGGTGAATTCAGGTCATTTGGGACACTTTTTGCAATTATTTAGATACTAAATGATTAGTAAACATTTATAAAGTTCTACAAATAAAGAATAGTTTCAACTTTAAATTGAATACTGCAAAAAACATGAACAAATAATCAATAAATGATCTGTAAAATACACAGAAGCACAAATAAAGACCAAATGTGTGACTTTTATAGACTTATGCTTAATGAATTCATTGATGAGTTAATATGTTGACATGAATAGTGAATGTGAAGTGCTTAAAATTACTAAGTGAGCTATAGTTTTCCCACAAAAATTGTACCACCTTATTTCTTAGAATTGCTTCCTAATCTTTTTTGAAGATTGTACAACATCCTCTATATTCCAGTTAAATCTGAAGTTACATATTTAGTCATCATGATCACTAAAAACCAAGATAAAATATGTGTTCCCTTTCGGGGAACTCGAGCTGCGTCGAAACGCTGTGAGAACGCCTCTGCGTTAATGCGTCGTGAAGCGCCTGTAGAACCATTCCATCGGAAAAAAGATCGATCGTCGGCGTGATGACGTCATCGACCGGAAGCTATAAAGCGTCCGTGAAACCAAACAGGAACTAGCTTCTGAGCCTTCAGCAAGCGATCTGTGTGAACCTGTCTGTCTATTTGGTGTTTTTGTCTGTCTATTTGCAAGAGTTTTTCCACCCTTTTGTTAAATATTCCTATATTTACAAAAAAAGAGAAAATAAATAGATAGATTATGGCGAGTGAAAGCAGTAACTTCAAGAGGTGTGTTCATCCCTGCCCACGCTACATCACGAGCGGGGATACACACTCTCTTTGTGTAGCCTGCTTGGGAGCGCAGCATGCCCAGGCAGCCCTCGAGGGGGCTGCTTGCGAGCACTGTGAGCGATTGCCATTAAGAACGCTGCGCTCCCGCCGGGCACTCTTCGAGGAGGGTGCCTCGGCTCGTGTTCCCCGCGGCTCTGGTCCCGCTGCCGCCGAGGCGGAGCGAAGGCTGCAGTCGTGGGGATCACTACTGGATGTTGCAGAGGGGTTAGAGACGGGCGCTGCCTTATCTCTGCCCTCACCTGCTCCATCCAGCGGCTCTTCTCGGGGCATGGAAGCACGCATGGCGGTTTCTTCCCCCCCGAGAGAGTCGCCGGTGCTTCATCTGTCCAGCTCTGAGGAGGTGGACGTTGAAAGCATCGACACTGAAGACTCGCCACTTCAGTCCCCTGCTAGTGAGGAGCTAGTTGAGGTTTTGACGCGAGCAGTGGCCAGATTAAACATCGACTGGCCCACTGAAAGATCTGAGGCAGGGAGAAAACGTCATAGCAAGCTAGACGAACGCTTCCTGCCATCTCGCGCTTCAGAACCTCAGCGGCGGGGCCTGCCGTTCTTCCACGACTTGCACACCGAGGTGGCAAGATCGTGGAGGAGACCGGCATCATATCGTGTATTCAGCCCGCAGACTTCGGTCTACAGTAACATCAGCGGGCTGAGACAGTATGGTTATGGGGCGATGCCAAAGGTCGAAGAGACGCTCGCGAGCCATCTCTCACCTTCATCGGCATCGTCCCTTAAGGACCCGACTTTACCCACCAGACCTTTAAAGACAACGTCGGCGCTGGTGGGTAAAGCGTACTCGGCAGCGGGTCAGGCGGCTGCATGCCTGCACACGATGGCTATCGTGCAGGCATACCAGGCTGACCTGCTGAGGGATCTGGATAGTAGTGATGCTGTGGGGGGAGATATTGTCGCTGAACTAAGAACGTCAGCCGACTTAGCTCTCCGGGCCACCAAGGAGACGGCCAGATGTGTTGGCCGCTCCATGGCAGCATTGGTGGCTACGGAGAGGCATTTATGGTTGAACCCCACAGACATCAAGGAGAGGGAGAAAGCCTTTCTGCTTGATGCGCCGCTTTCTCCTGGAGGCCTCTTCGGTGACGCAGTTCACACTGTCACCGAGAGGTTCCAGGAGTCGAAAAAGCAAGCTGCGGCGCTCAAGCAGTTCCTCCCTCTCCGGGTCCAGGTCCCTGGGGCTGCTGCTGATACCACCAAGCAGCCCAAACCGAGTACGAGCTCCTCACACAGGGCTCAACAAAAGCAGAGCGTCGCTGCCCGAGCTCCCCCTCAGCGTGGGGACGAGGGGCGGCGCTCTCAGACGAGGCCTTCGAGGGGCAGGGCTGATCTGCGGACAGTCCTGATCGCCAAGAAGGCCTCGTCGAAGCGTTCCTGACGCCAGAAGCGTCAGGACGCTGAGGGTGGTTCCCCCCGTAGGGAAACGGTGTTTTCCCCTGCCAACGGTACCCGTTTCCCTACGGCACCCTCGGGGGGCCGCGCTGCCAACCCCGCCGCAATGCCGGGGCGCAGTCGGCGCACCCCCTTCGGGGGGCCCCCGAGCAGTCAAGTCAGTTGTTCCCTGCCGGTCCGCCGCTTCAGGGCACTGTGCTTGTTGCTCAAAATACACCAGAGGCCAGCCTCGAGAGGCTGGTTCCCTTAGTAGATTTTCTAGACGAGTGGAAACGTCTATCAAATATATCTCATTGGGTCCTGCAGATAATAGAAAAGGGGTACGCCATTCAATTCAGAAGTCGGCCACCTCCTTTCTGCGGTGTCCTACCTACAGAGGTGGGCCCGGAGCAGGCTCTGGTAATGGCACAGGAAGTAGAGACACTCCTGCAAAAAGGGGTTATAGAGAGGGTTCCCCCTCCCAGCAGGGAGTCTGGCTTTTACAGCCGTTACTTCATCGTGCCGAAGAAGGATGGGGGCTTACGCCCGATATTAGATCTGCGGCTATTGAATCGCTCGGTGGCCAAGCTCAAATTCAAGATGCTTACACTCAGACAGATTGTAGCGCAGGTCAAATCAGAGGATTGGTTTGTCACCATAGACCTCAAAGATGCGTATTTTCATGTCTCCATCCTTCCACATCACAGGAAGTTCCTGAGGTTTGCCTTCGGGGGAGAGGCATACCAATATCGTGTACTTCCCTTCGGTCTAGCACTGTCACCCCGCACGTTCACCAAGTGTGTGGATGCAGCTCTGGCGCCGCTGCGTCTGCAGGGCATCCGCATATTGAACTATATCGAAGACTGGCTGATTCTAGCGAATACAGAGCAGATGGCGGTCCAGCATCGAGATGCTGTTCTCGCCCATATGTCGAAGCTGGGGTTGAGGCTGAACGCCAAGAAGAGTGTGCTTTCTCCGGCTCAGAGAACCACTTTTCTAGGTGTGAACTGGGACTCGGTAATTATGCGGGCGCAATTATCGCCAACACGCATAGCATCGATCCTAGCAGCCGTCAAAGAGCAGAAGCTAGGCCGAGCCGTCACTGTGAAACAGTTCCAGAAACTGTTAGGTCTCACGGCAGCAGCGTCCAACGTTATACCTCTTGGCCTACTGTACATGAGGCCACTGCAGTGGTGGCTCAAAACGAAAGGGTTCTCCCCGAGGGGAAATCCGCTCCGCACGATCAAAGTCACGCGGCGATGCCTACGTGCTCTGGTCATGTGGAAAAACCCGGGGTTTTTATCTCAGGGTCCCGTGTTGGGGGCTCATGTTCGTCGCGTAACGCTAACGACAGACGCCTCTCTCACGGGCTGGGGGGCGACCATGAGTGGTCGCTCATCCCAGGGTCTATGGCAGGAACATCAGCGGCACTGGCACATAAATCGGCTAGAGATGCTCGCAGTGTTTCTGGCATTGAAACAGTTCCTGCCCGACCTCAGGGGCCACCACGTACTAGTCAGGACAAACAACACGTCCGTGGTCGCCTATATAAATCACCAGGGGGGTCTGAGGTCTCGTCCATTGGACAAACTGGCACATCGGATCCTCCTGTGGGCCCAAGGGAAATTGCTGTCAATCAGGGCAGTATATATCCCGGGGGCCCTGAATCAGGAAGCAGACAGCCTGTCGAGACAGGGGCCGAGGCCCGGGGAATGGAGACTCCACCCAGAGGTGGTGGAGCTCCTTTGGAAGGTTTATGGGAAAGCAGATATAGATCTATTTGCTTCGGCGGAGAATTCCCACTGCCCGCAGTGGTTTTCTCTGACCCATCCGGCCCCGCTGGGGCTGGATGCCAGGGTACAGGAGTGGCCGAGGCTGCCTCTGTACGCCTTCCCCCCGATTGTCTTGCTTCCAGGAGTTCTGGAGAGGGTACGCCGGGACGGGGCCCAGGTACTTCTAGTGGCTCCGAACTGGCCGACCCGAGTATGGTTTTCGGACCTGATATCTCTCCTGGAAGGCTCTCCGATGGAGATTCCGACCAGGAGGGATCTACTCTCTCAGGCGGGCGGGAGATTCCTGCACCCACGCCCGGAGATGTGGAAACTGTGGGCCTGGCCTCTGAGGGGGCTAGGCTCATAGAGGAGGGTCTCTCGGCCGAGGTCGTGGAGACCATCCTACACTCCAGAGCTCCGTCCACAAGGAAGCTGTACGCTTTGAAATGGAGACTTTTCTCAGCATGGTGCAGAGAACGCCAGTGGGACCCAGTTAACTGCCCGGTTGGTACAGTGCTGGAGTTCTTGCAGGCAAGGTTCTCGGCAGGGTTGACCCCCTCCACAATAAAGGTGTACGTGGCGGCCTTGGGTGCCTTCCACGTCCCTTTCGGTGGAGTGTCTTTGGGAAGACACCCTCTAATTACACGCTTCCTTCGTGGCACTTTAAGGTTGAGGCCGGCTATGCACTCGAGGGTCCCAGCATGGGACTTGGCCATTGTTCTGAGGGGCTTGTCCGGACCACCGTTCGAACCTCTGGAGGAGGTCTCGGATAAGTTCCTCACTCTGAAAACCATCTTCTTGCTGGCCATTTCTTCTCTTAAAAGAATAGGAGATATTCAGTCCCTGTCGGTAGGGCCCTCATGTTTAGAGTTTGCGCCGGGGATGGTGAAAGCATTTCTACATCCCAGGCCGGGTTATGTCCCCAAGGTTCCTACGAGCCCACGGGGCCCCATCACTCTACAAGCCTTCTGTCCTCCTCCGTTTAAGACGTCAGACCAGGAAAGATTAAATCTGCTGTGTCCTGTGAGGGCACTGGATACATACGTCCACAGAGCTGCCCTGTGGAGAAAATCTGAGCAATTATTTGTCTGTTTCGGACCCCCTAAGAAGGGGGCTCCAGTATCCAAGCAGAGGATGAGCAAGTGGGTGGTCGAGGCCATCTCACTTGCTTATGAAGCGGCCGGGCAGCCGTCTCCACTGGCTGTCCGGGCGCACTCAACCAGGGGTATGGCTGCTTCAAAAGCACTCTTGTCGGGGGCTTCCCTCCACGATATATGCAACGCGGCCGGATGGTCGTCTCCGTCTACCTTCGTCAGGTTCTACGAACTAGACCTGGCATCTACAGTAGGGGCACAGGTTCTCTCGTAACCGTGTGCGCTTCGGCTTCACACATACGAGACACTTGGTCCTATGGCGATGTGGGTATAAGCGTTCTCACAGCGTTTCGACGCAGCTCGAGTTCCCCGAAAGGGAACGTCTCAGGTTACGTATGTAACCCTAGTTCCCTGAGGGAACGAGACGCTGCGTCGCTCTGCCATACTCCCGGCGTGTCCGTGATCACTTACTTCAGGCTTTATCAGAAGTTAGTTCCTGTTTGGTTTCACGGACGCTTTATAGCTTCCGGTCGATGACGTCATCACGCCGACGATCGATCTTTTTTCCGATGGAATGGTTCTACAGGCGCTTCACGACGCATTAACGCAGAGGCGTTCTCACAGCGTTTCGACGCAGCGTCTCGTTCCCTCAGGGAACTAGGGTTACATACGTAACCTGAGACGTTTTTTAACGTTACATTTCTTGATTTTTCATCTCCGAGCAACACTTTCAAAGTTAATTGGGTTAGTTTTTTCCAAATTAAGTGGTCTCTAATATAAACCAAACCTAAACCTAACCAAACCCATTACATTTAGCCCACTTCTTCTCAATGCTTTTTCCTGATGGTTTATAGAACAATTACTCCAAGTCGCCCTCTGTCGTTTCAAAGAATAGCACAACAGCGAGCGCGTCAAATATTAACGCCTCGTCCGTTTGGGGAGGAGTGCACGCAGTCATTACGGAGCCAGGTTTAAGTATAAACATGAGCGCTGTATTGCTCTCAAATTGCTCTCTATTTGTTTAGATAGTTAATGTACACTGTGAAGTAACATACAAACAATGAACAGCTGTATTTTTATTAACTAAGATTAACAAAGATTAATAAATACAGTAACAAATGTATTGATCATGGTTAGTTCATGTTAGTTTTTGGTATAATACATTAACTAATATAATGTTAACAAATCAAACCATATTGTAAAGTGTTACAAACAAATAATTTACTCAGAGCACCTCTTGAAATAAGACTATAAATGTGCACACCCCCACTCTTTTTTTCAAAAAAAAGAGTGGTTAGTAAGATTAAATCTTAATGAACTACAGTGTTTTCAGGTTATGTATGTGACAATGTGTTGAAAAATTACCTAAAAAAATAATTTAGCCTAGTTTAGACTGTGGAGTGAGGTGAAAACAGAAAAAAAGTGCTAAGCAAGTTGTTGTTAGCTAGCTGTTAATTGTATTCAATTGTACATGGTAGAAAATAAACTAGTCAAAATACTTTTTGGTAATTAAATGTGATTTTCAAACGTTTGACTATACTTTCTTTATTAACTACATAACACAATACTTGTACTTTTACTTTCCGTACTTGAGTGGTACATTTTTAAATAAACTACTTGCAATACTTAAGTACAAAAAATGTTGAATACTTTTGCACTTCTACTTAAGTGTGGTGCTTAAAGAATACTTAAACTTCTACTCAAGTGACTTTTTTTGATAAAGCACTTCTACTTTAACTCAAGTCTGAGTTTCTAGTACTTTATACATCTCTGCAGAATTGTTGTTCCAGGATCAACAAAGATGTTGATCCAGGAACATGTTGTTCATGGTGAAATATGGTGAACATTTGTGAGTCTGCCATGTAGACATAGGCCTCCTCTCACTGATTGGATAGGAAATTTGAATATGTTCCTCCCAAACGTTGTGAATTGCCACCTAAAATGAGTATAGCATTGGGATATTTATCTATCCAGTACTGTATTTTTTCCCCTCATCACATCCATTAAGTTGGTGTTTTCCTTAGAATAATTTTATTCATACATGTTTAATAGAACTCAGATGGTCTGACCAACTAGAACCACTAACAAAATGAAACAAAGTGTAAAATATCACCAGTAAAAATTCATTTCAAAAGCAAATAAACATATTTTAAGAAACTGGCAGTGTCTGAAATTGCATACTGTCTGAGTGCAAAGTACTCTTGAATTTACTTTGCGACTGTTAAAAAAAAAAAAATATGCAATATATAGTACTGTCACGTGACCTTCCAGTTTCAGCTGTGTGGCATCTCTTTCATTAATAAATCCTCTCTCATGGCCTCAAGGGATAGAAGTGTCCATAAAAAACACACACTTCAGAATCTTGGCAGAAGTAGTGGGTCATCCAGGGATTTTTCACCTGCTGTTTTTCCTACTATGTATTCTGACATACTACTCTTTTGATGTATTATTTTAAATATTGTATTGTAGGGAAGCATTCAAATTCGGACAAATACTATAAGTGTGGGACTTTTTGGCAACTTTCCAAAAGGTTTCTTTGACAACCCGTGAGGTAAACTGCATGATGATGACGCATGGTTTCATCTTTTCACCTCTCCTCCCTAGACGATGCACAGTATTAACCAACACAGTCTCACCCCTACTCGTCAAATGTTGCCGAACGGTCAAGGGACCCTGACGTCAGCTGTTGACGCACAGGGTACCCCTAAATCGCCATTTTTCGACGTACTGGGTAATCCACTGATTTCAATGAGAAACCTAGGACGTCATAAACAGACGTGTTGGGCATGTGCATGCTATCGTCATGATGGAATTTATTGGGTTATAATTTTTCCATTATGACATGTTGGAGTGTGATTCTCAATTTAATCAGCCAGCACAATTGTATTTACATTTATTTACGCTATGATACACGTTTGAAACAGTAGTCAAACCCCACCCCGCCCTAAACCTACCCATTTGCGTATTATATGATATAAAACACAGGCTGTAACAGACAACAGGCACACTTTATTGAAAAAGTCCAACTATTCCGAGGCCAAACGATTGAATTGTGCGAAGAAAAGACCCAAAAGCAATCACCGTCTCTATCCGCGGCGCGCGGCGCGCGGCACGCGGCCCGCGGCGTCACACTGAAGACGCCACAGGTAGACCCCTCGGCGTCCCGCGATGGACGAACTGGGAACCCAATTGCTTTCAGTGGTAAAACCTTTGGCGTCAACATTAGACGGCAATTCTATCGGTATGAAATCGCGCTGAAGAAGTCTCATTCAGAACACATCGCGATGTTTGGCATCAGATCACGTGTGCCACATGTTGGTGAGTAGTCATACATATTATGTCCTAATATTTGATATAAAGTATTTTCTGCTTGTCGTTATCGATCATGTTCAGTCACTGCATTGTATCTGTCATCATCTCCACTGAGGCTTTGCATTTCTTTGCTTTCTAAATAAACACACCTTGCTAATAGGGTAATTTAACACTGTCACGTGACGTGCTATAGACCTTTAAACAGTTGTTAATATTTAATAATAATTACTAGTGTAGTTCCAACGTGGCATTTGTAGTAGAAGCACAATAAAAAAAAAAAAACAACACTTGCCATGCGTTTACCACAGTATTGGTAGTTTTAATGTGATATTTGTTGTAAATAAACAGTAGCCACAACAATTATCATGCTTTAAATGCATTTTAATGTAAAATCCAAATATTGTTATTTAAATAGTATACTTTATAATGCTATATATTATATATTATGACTTTTTTCTCTCTTTCTTTCTTTTTTTTTTTTACCTGAAAAGACCAAAAGGGCCTCTCGGACTCAGTCAACCCATTCTTGTTTGTGGAGAAGTAACAGAGAAAACCGAAAGCTGCAACAGCAAATATTTGTAATGGTATGTATGTGTTGGTTTGAACCCTTTATCAAACATTTTATTTAGCATTTGTTGTTACTTATTCTTACAAATCCCATAGCTCAATCAGTAAGAACATATTCCCAAAGTCTTAATAATTCACAAGATTTAACAAGTTGTCAAATTCGTATAATTCTCGTACATATAGCTCTGAAAAAAATTAAGAGACCACTTAACATGGATTTCTAAATGTTAAGTGGTCTCTTTTTTTTTTTTTTCAGAGCTGTATTTGTATATGAAGAGTTCAGATGCAAAAGCCTCAAAAAGCCACTTCGGTCACATGACATCAGATATTCGATTATTTTTTCTTAATCAGATCAGTTGCACTGTTTATAACGTCCCGTTTGCATGTAAATAATTTATGTGATCACAAAATCAAGTGCGTTATCTACATTTTCAAACAAATTCATATGATATAGCTTGCTATTATATACTTTTAATAATGGGAATGCACACATATCTGTGAACTTACTCAATAAATGTATTTAACATTTAATTATGCATCGTTTTTTTACAGCAAGAAACAGTTATGTATGAACTCACAACTTGCATGCAATGTAATACAATTTCCTCTTTCTTTCTGTCTTGCAGGATTACTTGCAGATTACTTTTATTTATTTATTTTTGTTTAAAAGATCTCTACAATATCAAACTCAACAGCTCTTTTAAGAGTCAACCCTCACAAGAGCTTCTAGTGATTCTCAGCGAATCTTGCCGTAATCAGCCCTTCACAGGTAAAGTTGAATATTATCAGTATCAGTATATATACTAAAGTATATACAGTTTTAATATATATACTCATAGAATGCTCACCTTAATCTTATGATAAATTAACTTTATTGTAACTGTCTTAATTTATATGTTTTAAAAACAATAGTATTTGCTTCACAGAGTAAGTGAGACTTTCTTGTTTTACAGAAGAGAAGAAAGACCAGACCTTATATCGAAGCAAGCTAAGAAAATAAGTCATTTGTTTAGGGTGAGGAAGGAAGATGGACATCTTGTGCCCGAAGAAAAGTGCGCAAGTCCATTGGTATGTCTTGTATTGAAGCAATGCTGTAATATGTAGTACAAAATTTGATGTTGATCTCTCAAAGGACTATTCATTTCAACAGTGATCATTCTTTCTACTCTGATAAAATACGTACCATTATTCATGTCTAAATCTTTTAATAACTCCTAAAATAAGCAAATGAGGTTCTGTATCTTGGATTTATTTAAAATGATAAATATTTGTTTTCCCTTTTTGATACAATTATTATTACACTTTTGGCCTTCAGTTCTTAAAAACTACTCCGTCTGTTTGTCTTAGATAAAAGCAGACAAGTGTGGGAAAAAGCATTTAGTTGTTATAAACTCCATGTATTTCTCCATTGTTTTGTAGACCATGAATGGTTCTGGGTAGCGTTAGAAGATAATGAGTTGGGACATATTAGGAATCAAATAGTAAATGTTCTTTGAATTATGTGTAATATCTGGTTAGTTCTTTGGCTTGAAACAAGGCCTTATACTCCACAGACTAAACACATTGCATTTGTGTTTTAAGATGGATAGCAAGAGAAGGCACAAATTCTACAGGAAAAAGATGTGCTGCCAAGGAGGAATACAAGAGGCAAAAACTCTGCTCTCTGAGAACTATACATGGCCATGGGTGCTTCATAAGCATGGTAAGTCTGGTGCCTGGGTACCTATTTCTTAATTCTGTCCATGAAAGTTGTATTGCAGTATTTGAACAATTTTATATTGTAAAGGCTATCACAAGTGATGCTCTTGAAACAAGTAACTAAAGAAATCTAGCATCACTGACAAAGGCTCAGAAGAGACCATGCCTTTCTAAAAGATCTACTGTTTAAAAGGTTGCTGTTGATATGGGTAAATTAGTTTTTGTTCAGTACTTGGCTAATATTATGGGCTGCATTATTATACATAATGCTTCAATGTGTATATTATTTTATGTACTGACTGCTGCTTTGTAAATTTAAATCAGGAATTGGCATTTCTGCCCATTTTGAGGTGGAGAGTTTACTGAAGAACATAGGTTAACCTGACTGAACATTAAACTTAATCTGAATTGTGTTTGTTGTTTTACTTTTAGACCAGGACTGGAGAACGCCGGATTATACGACTTCTTCCTCTGGTTGAGAAAAGGCTACACAACATCAGTGATCACATCATCTGTACATTGATTATACTGTAGGGTGCAAGTGGGCGAACTGTTTAGAAGAAGAAGAACATGAACATGATAGAGAGAAGAGACAGAAACCAGTCTAGTTGTAATAATGAATCATTATTTTCCAACACTATATCAAATCTGTTTTCTGTATCATAGTTGACTGGATGGGATTATGTGGCACTCATTTGTGTGGCTTCAGCAGCTGTGAATGGATTAATATGATGTTAATTTCTTTTTTAATACCCATTTTTATTTATCTTGAATCTTATTTGACTTTATTCTACTTTATCAACTGTATACTGTATCCTCCAATAAAGTGTTGAGTGATAAAGTATGGTGAGTATTGTGTATGGTGTTTGGTACAGTAAATACAAATTCAACAAATTCAAGTTTATTTAGGTTATCTAATTAATTACCAAGAATTTTTTACTTGAGAAGTAAAATTTTTTTATCTGGTTATATTATATTTGGTACAATGCTCCAAAAAGTTGTATATACTTGCATGCTGTGACAAGTATGTCAGTTTTCAGTGAAATAAAGGGAAGGATTACAAACACTTCAAGCTTAACTGAAGATGATCCATGTTGATCATTCTGGTACATCTACTACTGCAATAAAAATTAAAGCATGCACATTTTCGATGCCAGGTACGTGAAGAGGGTGTAGATGAAATTGTGACAATGTCTCTTGTTATTAATTATCTTAAATCTTAATGGTGCATTGTCCTATATTTAATAGTAATAATGAAGTGTAAATAATATAAATAGTTTGTGTTTACTCTGGAAAGTGGATAATGGCGAGTTGTTGCAGGTTCATCCATTATATTTATTAGTGTTTATCCATAAAAGAAAATAAAACTTAATAATTATTATTTTACAACATTTCTTTCAAATATTTCTGTATTTCATCAGATGGTCTTACAATATCAAAACCTAACACAAGCATGACGTTAGAATAGAAAAGACAAAATACTCTGATATTTAAATGTGACTCAAAGTTTGTTGTCCGTGATGAGGAGAATAGATCTGTGTATGTTGTACTGCCCTTACACCTCCAGGGACCCAGTAGTGGCCCATTGAAGAGCAAAAAAAAAAAAGCATATTTCAAATGACTTTAACTCAAAGTATGGTTAGCGTATCACAGAGAAAATTGGCAGGACAACTGCATATGCAATGTTTACTAAATAATGTTGGCCACAGTTTTCAGACATATATGGAAAGCTGCCATAAAGGTTTTTTTAAAAGTGCTCACAGTAAAATATACAATTTCAGCTTGGCCCTCATATATGTCATAAAGGTTTGCACAATGAACATATTTTAATATCCAGTTGTCCATTAAATATGTAATTAACTTAACATTTATTGTTTCATTATGAAACCTTTTAAACTACATTACCCATATATCTGTCATTGTATCAATGCAATGGGAAACATGGCGCTGTAGTTCATAGAAGTGTGCAGAAATGCTTAGGGTTAGGGTTGGGTTCTCAGTAAAGGAGTCATTTCTCACAACATAGCGACACTTTATAGTTAGCTTAACGTATAACTGACGTAATAATAACACCAAAACATACTTTGTAACATGAAACGCCGTTTTATATGGTTAAAACAGATAGTCCAATCACAGCGCGTTCTGCGATAAAGTCACAGCCAATGACAACCCAGCTGAACAGAGGCGTCACACTTACTTGTCCATTTATGGTGAATTATATCACATCTCATCCGGTTCAACTGAAGGGGTAGATTCCTTAAATATTTAATATTTAGGCTGCTAAATATTTATTTATTCTAATTAAATAATAAAACTCACATTTTAAAACGAAAGTCTTCTTTGTGTGGTTAAACTGATGCATAATAAATATATTTGAAAGAGAAACCTTTTTCTATGCAATGGTCTACAAGCATAAACTTCTTTAAGCCATCCTTTACAATCTGAACTCTTGGAATTAAAACAAATATAACAAAAGCACAATGAATGCACACAATTTTGTAAGCATATTCCAATATTTAATGTCAAACAGTTTAAATACAAATGTAGTGCCCATATATATATATATATATATATATATATATATATATATATATATATATATATATATATATATATATATATATATATATATATATATATATATATATATATATATATATATATATATATATATATATATATATATATATATATATATATATATATATATATATATATATATATATATATATATAGGCAAAAAAAGAACATTTTACATTCTAAACTTTAATACTATATATTTGCGATTATTGTTCACTTTTATTGTAACTAAATTAAATGCCAATTAAAATAGTTGATGATTATTGTAAATGTTAACCATTTTCAGTAAAAAAATACTTCTATAAAGTACATTCATGTTACAGTTACATTAACAAGGTAGTGATATAATGATAGTGAAATAATGATAGAGGTAGTTATGGTGGACATGTACTTTAGTGACCATTGTAATAAAAGTTTTAATGAATAATTATTGATTTCAAAAGGTATTAACTCTCACTATCTTCATTTGTTCAAACAAACAACAAATGCAGAAATATACATTGGACTATGGCATCATGAAGTCAATGCATGACTAGAACTAGTGGATGGCAATAGATATGTCCTTCACTAAATCTCCTGATGATAAAGGCATAGGCAGACATCAAGAACAGTTTATGAATATTGGTTCTGCATATATCAAAGAGATCATAAGACTCCACAGACTCCACGTGAAGACTTTGAGACACTGTGACAGAGCAAAGGGTGCACTTCACTGGACATGTCCTATGCATGCCCAAACAACAACACCCAAAAACACTTATGAAGTGGACACCACCAGGAGGACGCACGAGACAGGGAAAACCAAGGAAGATATGAGACAGATGTTTCACGAAGACCTCAATGCCGGTGTTCCATGAGAAGATGTGAAAACGTGGCCACAGATCGAATATGATGGAGGACACATGTTGCCCAATGTGCTCAGGACAGGACATGATGATGATGTTGTCAGTTTATACATAACTGTAGGATTTATTTCTGTAAAAAACGATGCATAATTAAATGTTAAATACATTTATGTAATAAGTTCACAGATATGTGTGCATTCCCATTATTAAAAGTATATAATAGCAAGCTATATCATATGAATTTGTTTGAAAATGTAGATAACTCACTTGATTTTGTGATCACATAAATTATTTACATGCAAACGGGACGTTATAAACAGTGCAACTGATCTGATTAAGAAAAAATAATCGAATATCTGATGTCATGTGACCGAAGTGGCTTTTTGAGGCTTTTGCATCTGAACTCTTCATATACAAATACAGCTCTGGAAAAAAAAATAAGAGACCACTTAACATTTAGAAATCCATGTTAAGTGGTCTCTTAATTTTTTTCAGAGCTATATGTACGAGAATCATACGAATTTGACAACTTGTTAAATCTTGTGAATTATTAAGACTTTGGGAATATGTTCTTACTGATTGAGCTATGGGATTTGTAAGAATAAGTAACAACAAATGCTAAATAAAATGTTTGATAAAGGGTTCAAACCAACACATACATACCATTACAAATATTTGCTGTTGCAGCTTTCGGTTTTCTCCGTTACTTCTCCACAAACAAGAATGGGTTGACTGAGTCCGAGAGGCCCTTTTGGTCTTTTCAGGTAAAAAAAAAAAAAAAAGAAAGAGAGAAAAAAGTCATAATATATAATATATAGCATTATAAAGTATACTATTTAAATAACAATATTTGGATTTTACATTAAAATGCATTTAAAGCATGATAATTGTTGTGGCTACTGTTTATTTACAACAAATATCACATTAAAACTACCAATACTGTGGTAAACGCATGGCAAGTGTTGTTTTTTTTTTTATTGTGCTTCTACTACAAATGCCACGTTGGAACTACACTAGTAATTATTATTAAATATTAACAACTGTTTAAAGGTCTATAGCACGTCACGTGACAGTGTTAAATTACCCTATTACTATTACCCTATTACCCTGTATGACTACTCACCAACATGTGGCACACGTGATCTGATGCCAAACATCGCGATGTGTTCTGAATGAGACTTCTTCAGCGCGATTTCATACCGATAGAATTGCCGTCTAATGTTAGGCTTGTTTGAGATGCGCCTTGCCTCGCCTGAAATAAAGGCGAGACTAGGCGGCTGCAGTGAGGGGGGGGGAGTGAAAAAAGAGCAGGCAAGACGGACAGTTCTCTCTTCTCGTAGTGGATCAGACACCTGCGAGATCAGTTGCGGATATCGCGGGATTCACACTCGTGAGCTCTGTTGCTGATAAACTGGATGTAATTTAAGTTCTGTTGCTTTTATATGAAAATAAATATTATGAACAAGACACCCAAAGTTTTTGTTATTTATTTCCTTTCGAAAGGCCTTTTTATCAAGCATTTTTATTTTAATTACACACATGTTTTTATATATTTTATAAATATGGCAACAATCACATAACCAACAGAGAGATTGCACTGTCCGAGAGTTTGGGAATATGCACACATAATTTATACACATTAAAACATGATATCAGAGTTTTAAAATCAAATATTTTAAAAAGCAACCTTACATCACGGTTGTTTAAACCAATAAGGATTAAGCTGTGTCGTCAGCAAGTCGTTTCCCATCATGCTTTTGCTCCGCGCAGTCGGTGGAGAGCAACTGCGCTCGACTGCAGAATCTGACACATCCGCCTGGCCATCGCGAGAGATTTTTGACATACGTCGGCATGACATCAGAGCAAGGCGGACCGCCCTCGGACACATTTCTAACCGGCATGCATCTTGCGCTGATCACCGGTGATCGGTTCTGCGCAGATTTTGCTCATCTCAAACAAGCCTGTTGACGCCAAAGGTTTTACCACTGAAAGCAATTGGGTTCCCAGTTCGTCCATCGCGTGACGCCGAGGGGTCTACCTGTGGCGTCTTCAGTGTGACGCCGCGGGCCGCGCGCCGCGCGCCGCGGATAGAGACGGTGATTGCTTTTGGGTCTTTTCTTCGCACAATTCAATCGTTTGGCCTCGGAATAGTTGGACTTTTTCTATAAAGTGTGCCTGTTGTCTGTTACAGCCTGTGTTTTATATCATGTAATACGCAAATGGGTAGGTTTAGGGCGGGGTGGGGTTTGACTACTGTTTCAAACGTGTATCATAGCGTAAATAAATGTAAATACAATTGTGCTGGCTGATTAAATTGAGAATCACACTCCAACATGTCATAATGGAAAATTATAACCCAATAAATTCCATCATGACGATAGCATGCACATGCCCAACACGTCTGTTTATGACGTCCTAGGTTTCTCATTGAAATCAGTGGATTACCCAGTACGTCGAAAAATGGCGATTTAGGGGTACCCTTTGCGTCAACAGCTGACGTCAGGGTCCCTTGACCGTTCGGCAACATTTGACGAGTAGGGGTGAGACTGTGTTGCATTAACAGAGCCAGGGTACTTGCTTTTGGCCTCAGGGTATGACTCACTGCAGATACAAATGACCTAGGATCTTGTGAATCTCAGGTACCCCAAACAGTCTCAAGTTCCACCTAACAAAATATCTCTGCAGATCAGAAATGTGTTTCACAGATGCCAGTGAGACTTTCATGAGCTATAAGCCTGACATCCACGTCTTTCACATTTTTCTTCAGATCTTACTTCGGAACTCACAAAGTCTATCGTTTGCTTTAGCCCTTCTATCTTGAAAGGATTGGCGCTTATCATTCCTAGCAGTGCATCAGACCGAGTATTAATCAACAAGGAAAGTGTGGAAATGATTAGAATTTTTATGAGCAGGAGGCTTGCTTGGAGTGACAGGGAGAGAAGTCACATGTCTCGTGGACATCCATACTGTTGACAACATTGTCAAATCAATCTTTGAGTGTTTATTTTTTATTTATTTTTTACTTTGGCATGTTAACAACGCTATTAATTTGATGTACTAATGTGTTAGTCAGCAAATGTTACAGTAATATGCAGATAGCTGGATGGATGGATGGATGGATGGATGGATGGATGGATGGATGGATGGATGGATGGATGGATAGATAGATAGATAGATAGATAGATAGATAGATAGATAGATAGATAGATAGATAGACAGACAGACAGACAGACAGACAGACAGACAGACAGACAGACAGACAGACAGACAGACAGACAGACAGACAGATAGATAGATAGATAGATAGATAGATAGATAGATAGATAGATAGATAGATAGATAGATAGATAGATAGATAGATAGATAGATAGATAGATAGATAGATAGATAGATAGATAGATAGATAGATAGATAGATAGAGCTTCTGAGTGGTATGTTAGTTGATTATGCTACAAATAATATTAGCTACATATTGTAATTTATAACCCCTACCCCTCTTGGATCATACCTTTAAATTGAGAGTGCAATGTTAGCAAAAATAAGCAATGTTATGTGTTCATCTATTGTTATTATTTCAGAAAAAATGTAAACAATTGTAGGAAAATATTATAAAAAAATATAATTACTTAAATAAAACAATAATTACATTTTAAAGTACACTACTGCATGCCGCTGCTTTCCCCCCGTTCTGTTCTGTAACTGTGACCATTCCCTTGAAAGTGTAGGTTAAACATCTTTCATCAGAGCAGACTAGTGATGGCAAATGGGGGTGGAGGACTTAAATAACTCTTCAACTTGCCACATCTTGCCTACTCGGATTCAGGTCTGTTTGACTTTGACTTTGTATCTGCCACCATAATAATTAACCTGTCACCACCCCTTTCCATTTTGATGTTTACCTGTGTCTGACACGCCTTCAAAGGCGGTTCCTCATCAAAGTGGCACTCACCCTATCATGCCTCTCCCACGCTATTCATACAACTTTAGAGCTCTTATTGGAAACCTAACAGCTCAAAGTCATTCTGTTCACATGTCAGTGTTCCTAATGTGCTATTAAAGGACAACTCCGGTGAGAAATGACCCTAGGGGTAATTAACAGATGGTTACCGAGTAGATCGTTCTCTGGGATGCGTTTTCTTGAAAATCGAATGTAAAGAGTTTTATCTCTAAAAACAGATTAGCTTATAGCGCTTGTCTATGGGGCACAGGGTAGACACAGGGTGGTAAAATTAAGTCGCTAGTTAATACCACTAACAAGGCTCAAAATAGCCTCACACTAACACGGTATCATAATGAGGGTCCCTACATGCAAACCGAAGCATTGAGAACTTTGTAAGAGTACAAACAGTTTAATAAGAAGATACGTTATAAACATAGTGCCTTACGCGTTCACGGACAGGCACCATCTCGAAAAACAGTCTAGATGAATCGATCTACGAGCGCTGTGAGCTGGTCGGTAGGAATTCGGTAGGAATTCGGTCGGTCGGTTTGTGAAATGTAATAACATGGACATTTTTATTTTTTTTTATTTTTTTTCTCTGTCGTGTTCAGTGTTTTCTTCCAGCAACATGAACCATATGAGATTCCAAGTAACAGTTCATCACTTAGAACAGCATTCGTGGCTCGATGAATCGAGACTGTTTTCCAAGATGGTGCCTGTCCGTGAATGCGTACTGCACTATGTTTATAAAGTATCTTCTTATTAAACTGTTTGTCCACTTACAAAGTTTTCAATGCTTCGGTTTGCATGTAGGGACCCTCATTATGATACCGTGTTAGTGTGAGGCTATTTTTAGCCTTGTTAGTGGAATTAACTAGCGATTTAATTTCACTACTCTGTGCCCCATAGACTAGCGTTATAAGCAAATCTGTTTTTAAAGATAAAACTCTTTACATTCGATTTCCATGAAAACGCATCCCAGAGAACGATCTACTCTGTAACCATCTTTTAATTACCCCTAGGTTCATTTCTCACCGGAGTTGTCCTTTAAAGAGTCTTGGATGCTGCATTTAAACTTGTCATGAACTGGCTTTTTTTTTTTTTTTTTAAACTGTAGTCTGAGGTCAACTAATGATGTTTGTGTGGTGTAATATTGAAGTTGCTTAAATATATTGATCTGTAATTCTGCATGTTAAGCAGTTGCTGCATATAGTCTCTTGGGGGCAGTGGGTGAAGGTTATATGCTGTGAGGCGGTGTTAAAAAAGATTGCTGGAAGAATAAACATGTGTTAAAAGTGATCCATGACTCTGGTTGTTTTTTTCTAAATAATACATGGTGTCAGAGTGAATTACGAAGATGTTGCCGTAGTGGCCGTACTGCGAATGGATTGGGAATCACAGAATCTTCCTGATGCATGGAGAAAGTTTAAGCAGCATGTTGAACTAATGTTTTCAGGACCGTTTCACTGCAACGAAGAGACAGAAAAATGCAGCTACCTGCTGTTATGGATCGGAAAGAAAGGATGGGACATTTATAACACGTGGACTCTCACCGAGGATGAAGCTAAGTTGCTCCAAACGTACAAATTTGAAGCTTACGTAGTACCAAAGGCAAACCCAATTTTTGCCAGATACAAGTTCAATGAGAAAACGCAGTGTGCCACGGAAACGTTTGATCAGTTTGTCACTGAACTCAGACTGCTCGTCAAAGATTGTGGCTACACTAACCCAGAGGAAATGGTGAGAGACCGTGTCGTTTTCGGCATTTATTCCCCACGTGTTAGAGAGAAGTTACTCAATCAGAGTGCTGAGTTAACATTAGAAAAAGCAATCGAAATTGCGCAGGCTCAGATGAAAAGTATGGCCATCGGCAGCACAAATGCAGATAATGAGCAACAAGTGCACGCAATAGGAAAACATGAAAAAATGCATCAGCGCTGGCCGAAAAACTCAAAAACAAACAGTGTGCATACAGAACGCCTCCATACATGTGGATACTGCGGAAAGGAACACAAAAGAAGAGACACATGCCCAGCAAAAGGAAAGCAGTGTGCTAAATGTGGAAAGTGGAATCATTTCGCAAAGGTTTGCAAGTCTAGATTGAAATGTGAAAAGTGAAAACAAACCTGAAGACTACCGAAATGTGAGTAGTGAATTCTTTATTGACACTGTCACAAGCACAGTTACTTCAACAGAACAAGCTTTTGCTGAAGTTGAAATATAAGAAAAAGGTTCGCTGTTGAAATTTAAATTGGACACAGCTACTCAGGTTAATGTAATACCTGAAAACGACTTCCAAAAATTTGCAACAAAGATCAAAATGCAGCCAACTCCGAAAAAGCTCACAGGATATGGTGGACAGCCATTGTCAGTAAAAGGCACATGTAAAGAGAATGCCATAACACTACAGATTTCTTTATCGTGGACACCCAGTCACCACCTTTGCTCGGACTGAAGGCATGTGTAGACTTGGACATGATTAAGCTGGTGCTGTCTGTATCCTCCTCAGAGAGAGATTCTGTGTCGATTATAGATGAATTTGCTGATGTGTTTACAGGCATCAGTCTATTTCCTGGAGAATGCAACATTCAGCTGGACCCAACAGCCACGCCAGTTGTTCACCCACCAAGGAGAGTTCCTTTTGCCCTGCGAGGCTGGCTGAAAAAGGAGCTGGATTCCATGGAGGAGCAAGGTATCATATTGAAAGAGACAGAGCCAACAGATTGGGTAAATGCTTTGTGCGTCATTGAGAAGCCCAAGACTGGTAAGCTGAGAGTCTGTTTAGATCCACGGGATCTTAATAAAGCTATAAAGTGGCCACACTATCCTCTGCCTACACTCGATGACGTCACACCAAAGTTGACAGAAGCCCGTTACTTCAGCGTAATGGATGCTAGATCCAGTTACTGGGCAATCAAGCTTTCTGAAAAAAGCCTCGAATCTGACCACATTCAATTAGATACCGATTTTGTCGCCTACCCTTCGGCATTGTCTCAGCCCAGAACATTTTTCAGCAGAAGATAGATGAGATTTATGGAGGTCTGCCTGGAGTTGTGGCCATTGTAGATGATATTTTGGTCTACGGAAAGACAAAGGAGGAACATAACCGTAATCTCAGGAGGATGCTTGAAAGATCACAAGAAAAAGGGGTGCGCCTGAATCCAGAGAAAAGAACTGTGTGCGTTCTGGAAGTCAGCTATTTTGGCCACCCTCTTTCCAAAGATGGAATCATACCAGACCCTCACAAGGTGGAGGCCATACAAGAGATGACACCACCTAAGAATCGTGCTTTACTTGAAACAATTCTTGGCATGATCAATTATCTTTAAAAGTTTGCCCCAAGCCTTTCCGACATCAATGCACCTCTGAGACAGCTACTGCGGCATGACAATGAGTTCGTATGGGACAAGCAACATGATGCAGCTTTCCAAAAGATGAAAGACATCATCACCAAGGAACCAGGACCGATGTTGTCATTCTTTGACACAAGCAAAGACCTCACACTACAAGTTGATGCCTCCAAACATGGATTAGGTGCAGTGCTGCTGCAGGAAGGTAAACCACTCGCATATGCTTCAAAGTCACTCACAGACTCCGAAATAAGCTACGCTCAGATCGAGAAAGAGCTCTTGGTTATCCTCTGGGGTTGCAAAAGATTCCATCAGTATGTTTATGGACAACACATAACAGTGGAATCCGATCATAATCCCCTGGAGGCAATCCTCATAAAGCCATTTGCTGCAGCACCACCAAGACTGCAAAGGATGATTTGGAAATTGCAAAAGTACAGTGTCACCGTTGTACACATTCCTGGGAAAAATATTCCAGATGCCGACACACTGTCGAGAAAGTCATTGCCTTGTGCTGATCACAGCCTCAGCGAGGAGATGGATGTGCAAGTACATACCATACTCAGTGCTCTCCCTGTCAGTGATGCGAAGCTCAGCAAAATTCGAGAAGAAACCGAAAGAGACACCCAAATGTCCACACTAAAGAGAATAATCAAAGAAGGATGGCCTGCCAAAAGAAAGAGATACCCTACAACCATCCTCGAATACTGGAACCATAGAGATGAGTTATCGGAGATGGTTCGGTATGGTCTTCAAAGAAGAAAAGATCATAATTCCCATGCAGCTGAGAAAAGAGATGCTTAAACGCATTCATGCAGGCCACATGGGAATTGAGAAATCGAAACAACGTGCTAGAGACATTCTTTTCCGGTCTGTATGTTCAAACAGACCGCCAGCATGGTTGAACAGTGCTCCATTTGCTTTGAACGTCGACTGTCCAATTCAAAAGAGCCTCTCATTTCCCACCTTATAACAAACCGGCCATGGCAAACTGTCGGTACTGATTTATTCACTTGGAATAGTGATGACTACATAGTGGTCGTCGATTACTACAGTCGATACTTTGATTTGTAAAAGCTCAAGAGCACCACAGCTCCTACAGTGATTCTGAATCTGAAAAAAAGTATTTGCAGCACATGGGATTCCTGAGAAAGTTATATCAGACAATGGGCCTCAAATCAGTTTAAAAGAGTTTGAAAACTTTGCTCGGACATGGTACTTTGTACATGTCACTAGCAGCCCGCATTACCCACAGAGCAATGGGCTTAGTGAGAAGGCAGTACAAATTGCCAAATCACTAATAGACAAAGCAAAAGCGGACAAGAAAGACCCATATATCAGTCTGTTGGAGTACAGGAACACCCCAGTGGATGGTTTCAGATCACCTGTCCAAATATTACTTAATGAGCAAGAAGACTACACTCCATATTACCAACTACCAGCCAACAGTTGCAGCCTGAGACTGTCTCAAGGCGTGAAAAAAATAAATAAATAAATAAATAAACCTGCTGACACCTTCAGGTCTTACCATGTGTGTACTGCACACGGCCAAGTCTTCCGCAGGAATCGTCGTCACCTTTTGCAAGATAAAGCACAGCACAGCCTATCGCTGGCGAGACTGATATGTCTTCGAGCACTCAGCCCACAGTGCTCATGGATCAACCTCAGCAGACAGACATGAATAACTCTAATTCTGCTGCTCCACGGTATGTTACCAGATCAGGATGTGTAGTGAAACCAAGAGTCACCCTTGATCTATAATTGTAAAGGGTGCAGGTGGATCTCTGCCCTATATTGAAAAAAAAACCCAGTTTGTTAATCTCTTTGATATAATTATGTTGTTTACTTTTTGTTCTCTTGAATGCTGATTATTGCATTGGTATGTGATATCTTAAGCATTTGTACAATTGTCATATTGTGCTCATTGACATAGAATGCCAAGCTTTCATAGAAGGGGGTTGTAATATTGAAGTTGCTTAAATATATTGATCTGTAATTCTGCATGTTAAGCAGTTCCTGCATATAGTCTTTTGGGGGCAGTGGGTAAGGTTATATGCTTGGAGGCGGTGTTAAATCCTGGAAGAATAAAAAGAACCGCATGTGTTAAAAGTAATCCCCAACTCTTGTTGTTTTTTCTAAATAATACAGTGTGGTTTTTACATTCAAAAACATCATAACTAATAAGTAATAGGCTCTTTTCTACACTGGTTTTGAGGCTTTCTCCTGAACGCTGCGTTTTAATGGGCGTGACGCAATGGAGACTTGGAACTAAACGCCCACGACTAGGATCGTATAAGATTTGCATATTTAATGAGCTTAAGCTCCCCTGTCAGTTCAGTTAACATGAGGGAGAGGTTGTTTTGAAAGCGGCAACCAGAATAATTATCTTACAGGGCTCTCAAAATTGTATGTATCAAACAAACACTATAATTTATCTCTCATCCAACTGTGATTGATTGATTTATTTTTTACTTGCCCCCCTGGTCGTTGGATATAAGCGTGAACCGCACACACGCGTGGGCTCGCACTCTTCAAATATCAAGTCAAGAGAGTGAATAACGCAGATCAAGAAATGAATGTTATTTCACTATTTAAGATTCACCGGCCTGCCAATGGGTTTACGTTTTGGTAGCCCGTCTGGAAAACACCTGGGACGTTGGGCTTTGCGCGTCCTGGCCCATACATGTCCGAGTGTGATCCCGAATCGCAATGAACCAACAAATAAAGGATTATCCAGCCTGTGACAGCATGCTAAGGTATGTTCTGTTAGACACGTACGCATAATCAATACAATCTGTAACAATGCAATACTATCACATATTAAAAAAAATTACTCACATAAGTGTGTTTCACCATTCCTGTCAGATCCAATATAGATGGCACAGCAATGCGTTTTAATCTCATGATGTTAGCAAGCCCAGTGTTGACCTATGTCTTGTTTACAAAAGATTATCTGGCTACTTTCGGCATGTTTATTGCTCGTTTAGCTCCTGAGTCGGTAGGCAGGGCTACAGAAGCAAGCGTACACATTTATCTGTAGAGGCAGCGTTTCCCCTTCCTATTACGTTGTTGATTTGAGAGCCTCATTTTCCGGGCCTGGTGCCTATAACTTTTCTTTGACTAACAAGGAAGTTTTCAGCTCTGAAACGTACAGGATATTCTTATATACCATGACCTTTTATATATCGAAGGCTCAAGGGAAAGTTGATTTTTTAATTCATCACCCCTTTAATCTTAGAATACATGAACTACCAAATATACACAAATGCATAAAAAGGGTCAACATGACCTGTATTGGAAATTAATAGTTAAATGTTAATGAAATAATTGGTAACACTTTACAATACGGGTGCACTAATATGCATTAATTCATCCTTAATATATGCACAGATAATCATGAGTTAATGTATTACTAATGGGGAACTAATACATTTATTAATGCTTCAAGCTACACTGTGTATTTTTTTTTTTAGTTTATTCTTAGCTAAAGAACACTTAGTTCTTTCAAAAATATATGTGCTCATTAATGTATATTTACTTCCTTCAAGTAATAAAGTATTCTCGTAAGTTTATAATATGCCATTGAAAATACATGAGGGGTTGGGGTTCGAATGCTGGTCGCCATATTGTCCCTCCATCTTGAAAGTACATTAGCCAAAAAGGGACATACCCGTAAATTCAAGATTCGCCTTTCGCATTTTATCACACGATGGCACCGTGTTGAATGTAAAGAGGGGGATTGCCATGTTAATCTTGGACTAAATTGGCCACCGTAGGAGTTAAAACTAAATCAGAATTGAGAGAAACAGAAACTATTATTCACTGGATGGTCATATACCTTTACACCGCTAGATGGGGGAAAATATCACACAGTGTAGCTTTAATGATGCATTAGCAACTAATGAAGATTCTACATTATTATTAGATTAACTAATCATCAAATTGTTATAAGTTAAATGTGTCATAATGTATTAATTCCTTAATAACATATTATATGAACTAATAATGTAAATGTATGTGTTAACCACAGTGGGTCAAAGCAACTTCCAATTGTCTGCTTTAATTAATCATTATTCTAATCATAAATCTAATGATTTATAAAGGCATCATTATGTTATGACTTTACTTGTCGGGGCACATGACTATTAACTAATTCAAAATTAATTCACAACCCATGACCACAATTACATATTACTTAATCAATTAGTTAATAGTCATGTGCCCCAACAAGTAAAGTCTTAACATAATGATACCTTTATAAATTATTAGCTAATGATTAATTAAAGCAGACAACCGGAAGTTGAAATGCATGGCTTTGACCCGTTGTTGTAATTAACATGTTCATTTAAATATTAGTTAATATAATATGTTTTCAAGGAATTAATACATTATGACACATTTAACTAATACAAATTTAATGACTACTTAATCTATTAATAATGTAGAATCTTCATTAGTTGCTGATGCAGTAATCATTAACAAATGGGTTAGTTCACCATTTGTAATACATTAACTCATGATTATCTGTGCATTAGTTAAGTATGAATTAATGCATATTAGTGCAACCATATTGTAAGTGTTAACAAATAATTAAAGTTTGGGAAGTGGAAGTGTTTGTAATCTTGTCATCCCTTTTGTAATTTATATCAGTGTGTTCCGGCTCTCAATTTACAAGGACGGGATTGATTTTGTCCTTCCGTAAACGATTGGATGGTTGTGTTTGCTATTGCTGTGATCTCATGCGAGTTACAGGTTGTCCAGTCCTCACACCAGTAAACACATCATCAGAGAGGAGAGGAGAGGAGAGGAGAGGAGAGGAGAGGAGAGGAGAGGAGAGGAGAGGAGAGGAGAGGAGAGGAGAGGAGAGGAGAGGAGAGGAGAGGAGAGGAGAGGAGAGGAGAGGAGAGGAGAGGAGAGGAGAGGAGAGGAGAGGAGAGGAGAGGAGAGGAGAGGAGAGGAGAGGAGAGGAGAGGAGAGGAGAGGAGAGGAGAGGAGAGGAGAGGTGTCACTGCAAGACGGAAAGGGCCTTAATTTGGTTAAATATTACAAGGGCACTTGAATTTTAATAAAACAATGACTTTCATAGATAAATGCTTATTTACTTATCCATTAAAAAATGTTCCATTGATTTCATGGTGACCTGTATGTAATGTAAAACAATTCATGCTCCGCGGATGTCTTCAGATCAAGAGTCTAAAAAAGTAGAAAAGAAAATTATTCTAGATCTGTATCAAAATTTGACTCAGTTAAAAGTGGCAAACTTTAGATTAAAGTTAAAATTTCTCACATTGGTTAATGAAATGAAGATATGCTGCATCTAAAAGTAGTAAAAAAAAGAAGAAAAATAAATACATTTGTAAATTAAAATTAAGTAAATAAAAAGTAAATTCAAATTCAAATGAAGTACCTGCTCAGACAGTAGGCGATACTGGATGAAGCAAATTATATTTTCTTATTTAAAAATGTTAAAAAATTGTATAATGTGACTAAACACAATTTTATCAATGTCCTGAATATGCAACTTTCGAAAACAGCAGATAATATGGTATTATGGTATATGGTATATGGTATATATATATATATATATATATATATATATATATATATATATATATATATATATATATATATATATATATATATATATATATATATATAAACAGAATAAATTGAATATATACATTTTATATATTTATTTTTTAATAAAGAAATGAAAGTGTGTTTTCTTTGTAATTATATGCTCGAAATGTACACTATTTAGTGCATGTCATTTTTGTCCTCTTTTTTTATCATGTCTCTTCAACACCAATGCATTTACATCCACAAACATTAACACACACTGTGCGATCTGTGACCACCAAGCAACATTTTCACACAAATTAAATTTTGCTCACAAAACAACATGTTTGCATTAATCATTTGACACTTACAATAGCATGCAGATTCTAATGAGAAAAGAGCAATTACAGGCTTCCTCCCCATTCCACATTTACAGACAAACTCTCTCTAAAATTATTACCTGAGCTCTAAAAGCACTCTCTACTCAATATTCATAAAACATCACTGATACACGAGTTTCATTGTGAGGGATGTTGCTCCATCACTTTTGATGGACGCCCAGGTATAATGCCTGAAAGTGCACCCTGTTCTTCAGAATGTCATATTCATCATTGATTGGTGCACAGGCGGGAAGAACAAACATATCAATCACGCTCTGACAGGAAAGCCTGTTCTGCCTGTCTTTTTACTCATGATGTAACATTTCCTTGTTAGTGATTGTTCTCTACTCTATTCAACAAAAGCCAGTCCCTCTATTTTTCCATCAGTGTAATTAGACTTGCTTGCTCCTCGGAGGCTGAACATTTGATTGAACATTTGGCCTGTCATTGAAATATTACAAAAATATGAACGAGCTATTGATATAATTTTCTTAGACAGTTTTGTTTAGTGGTTCAGTATCAATGTGTCTAGTTTCTATGGAAGCCGTTTCCCATAAAAAGAGTAATGGCGACTTTTTATCTCACAATTCTGACTTTTTTTCTCACAATTGAGTGAAATAGTCAAAATTCTGAGATATAAACTCGCAATTGCATGATATAAAGACACAAATCTGACTTTATTTTCTCACAATTGTGAGTTATAAAATCAGAATTCTGAGATATAAATTTGCAATTGCGTGATGTAAAGTCAAAATTGTATCAATCATGCAATTTATAATTTATACCACGCAATTGCGAGTTTATATCACAGAATTCTTACTTTATAACTTGCAGACTGTGAGAAAAGTCAGAATTCTGAGATAAAAGGTTGCAATTACTCTTTTTACTTTTTTATTTAGTGGCAGAAACGGGCTTCCATATTTCAGGGTCCATGTTATTATTATTACAAATATATGTTGGTTACTAGTTTGTGTGTTACACGTTATTTTATTCAGACTTGATTACCACTAACATAAATTAAATATGATGCCCTATGGGGTGGGGGGGGGGGTGTTATTAAATATGAAAATAAATTGTGATGGAAATGCAACTTTTTTCTCAACTTTTTATTATTTTATTAATTATATTTTGCTGCAGTTCTTCCCCAGAACATATGATGGAAACATTTGCATCATCTAAAATCATATTCGAATTTTAATTCACTTCGCAAATGTTGAAAAAACACCATTAGTTTAGCCGATGTCCGCATGCTGGCCAATTCTGAAAGCTCATATATAGTTATATATCACATAATACAAAGCAATATTGATTGTGCCACAGTGTTTACATAATTTTCTAAAATGAACTGACCAATTGCTTACTATAGTTGTCTCAGCATATTAAGCTGCATTGGATGAGAAAAGCAATTTAACATCCAAAAATTGCACACTTCAATATTAAGTTGTATTTTTAGCCCAGAATATAATTTTAAAGCATGATCTGTGTTCTTTCCAGACTTCCATCAACATGCTTAATTATGGAGGTATCATGTGGAAATATGGCATACTGAAGGCTTAGATCATGCCATGGTCTCAGCATTCTCTCTTATTGATTCTTGGCTTATAGCTCTAATATTATTTAATATTTGCAGTCAATGTACAAGCGCATCCAATGGCCCCACCAACATTATGTGCCAAAAAAAAAAAAGATTTTGGCACCCCATAATTGAAATAGTATCCACCGGTCTAAACTGTCCGTTATTATGACAGCATTCACCACTCCATATAGCAAGGTACCCAAATTCTGGAGTAATCATTTTTTGAAACTTTGGAGTTTGTCAAGCATAGGCCTTCAGAAATTATGCACAGCATTTAACATATTTTGTATGCTGAGCTCATGTAATTAAGAAATAAGAGAAAATCCAGAAGGACTGTGAAAAACAGCATAAAAGGTCTAGAGGGATGAAAACTGAGATTGTGACGGCAGAAGTTCAAAGCTTTCAACACATTATTTTACCAACCCATCAAGTATCAACATTTCTGTGTGACTCATGTTGATCTAAGGTGACTGATGGCAAAAGACATGTCTGCTGAAATATTGATACAACTTTCAGCTGTGCGTAATGTAGACATAATACTCTCCATTCATTCATTTTAATGATAAACCAGAAAAAATTATATTAAACCAATGCAGGAGCCATTACTCCAGTCTTCAGTGTCACACTATCCATCAGAAATTATTCTAGCCTAATATGCTGATTTAGTGTTCAACATGTATTATTATTAGCAGTATTGAAAACATGACTTGATATGCTACCATTCAAAACGATGGGGTAAGTATGATGTTTAAACTGGGAGAAATGATTTCATTTATTCAGAAAAGACACATGTAATTAATCTAAAGTGACAGTAAATACATTTTTAATGTTACAAATGATTTATATTTTATTTTATTAAGAATTCTGAAAAAAATCATGGTTTCCACAAAAATATTAAAGAGCAGATTTTTTTTCCAACATTAATAATAATAACCATTATAACCAATTTAATAATTTAGCACCAATTATATTTGATAATAACTGAGAATCAAATCTGCCGTGATTTCTGAAGGATCATGTGACATAGAAGACTGGAGTAATGATGCTGAACATTCAGCTTTACCATCGCAGGAATAACTTACATTTGAAAATATATTCAAATAGAAAACAGTTATTTTAAATTTTAATTCTTTTTCACAATAATACTGTTTTTACTAGCCTAGAAATCTAGACGCACCCTAGCGGCAGCAAATCTAATCTGCCGTGAGTGTCGTCTAGCAACTCTCAATACCCTTCTGAGCCCGGGCCAATCACATCGTGTATAGAGGCGGCGGGCGGGGCCATAATGACGATGGCCGAGTTGTGTTTGCGTGCTTCTAGTAAACACAGAAACTGGCGAACGGCGGTCTTTCGAATCAGCTTTGTCTGCGACTCTGGAAGACTTGGAGTTAAGCTTTTCTTTGAGAAAAGAACAAAGAACGGCACTGAAGTCATTCTTAAAAAGGGAAGATGTGTTCGGAGTTTAGCCGACCGGATACGGTGAATGTTTAATCTATCAACAAGCTCTGCTTCACCTTCGTTGCTCTGGTTGGTGTAGCGCTATCCTATCGTGTGCAGAGGGAGTTTGAAAGACAACCGTTTATCCCGCCCCTCGGATTGAGCCCTGTCTATGGTGAGTTTCCAGACCAAACATCTTGATGTGGGTCTGGCTTGTCAGGCTATGGTTTTACTGCATTTTTGATCAAATGAATGCAGCCTTGGTTAGCATGAGACCTATTTCTATTCTAAATAATAATAAATAAATGCAAATCTATCAGCAGCTTTTGTATGATAGGTAGCTAATGAATATTATTGTGTTGTTTATCTTGTAAGACAATTGACTATTGTCCCTCTGAATATTTAAAATAATATAAATGTAATATTTAATGTCCCGATATTCAAACATGCACTGTATATGCTAGTTATTACCATAAGTGTGTGTGTGTGTGTGTGTGTGGGGGGGGGGGGGTCCATCCTATTGCATCCTTTTGCATCTGTTTTCATGAAAGCCTCTTTATTATTTACAATCAACTGATTCTGTAACAGCAAGCTGGGTTCAAGCCAATTTGGACAAGTAACTCTAACAAAATACACTTAATAGGGCAGCAAAGAAGAACTAAACAGCCTGAGCCAGTCATTTTCAAACGGCATGTCAGAACCATGACTGATTGGTGTATTAATCCCCGAAACTACATTTGCAGCCTCATTCTCATGTTTCCATACCATTAATGACACTTTACGGTGCCAGTGCTCAGCTCGTCTAATGTTTTATGTTGATCTAAGATCAGGTTATCCAACCACACCTCAGTCTCAAGCTCAATGCGTGTTACCTCATCTAGCCACAAAACATGAGTCTGCACAAACCACAGCTCTACGTAAGAGGTCAAGTACAGGAAAGAAACCTGTGCTAGCTCTTTTCAGACACAGAATTGGGCTAATCATATCCATTTGTCCTGATTCCAGAATTAAGTGGCTTCTGGGCAAGTCATTGAATATCTGGGCTTGTGAAAAGGCCTAGTCGTCATGGTAACTACTGAGGGAATTTATTAACACCACTGGGGGGCTTAGATTTGCGGAGTAGTCACTTCTTTGCAGCATTTCTTGTCAGATTCAAAATATTAATAGAAAGCTGAAGTCTTCATCCTAATGAGTTAAACTTGCGGTCTAATAGGTTGAACTTACTCTAAACTTTGTACAATTCAATTGTACGGATTAAACAAGTATGAATTGTTGCGATGTGAAAAACATTGAAAACTATTTAATACAATAGTTTAGCTATTTCAAGTGTCATATAGCTTCAAAGCTAAAATATGATTTATGAATGTTCCAAAAAGCATTTTGTATGCGTCAATGGAAGCAAAGGAAAGCTGGCCTTTTGTACGAAGTTCACATGGCCAATGTCACTTGTCACCCCCCCCAAAACACACACACACACACACACACACACGCACGCACGCACGCACACACACGCACACACTGAGGCTGACCTTTGACCTGGAGAGTCAACGAGAAGGTTATCTTGGTTACCACCATCAAACCTTTAAGCAATACACTTATTCTCTGGTTATGGGAGAGGGAGAACTACTTTAAAAATTCTTGCACAAGTCACATTGGGTAAAAATTATTGCTTCAATCATGAGCCATTTGTTGCCAGGACCTGCAATATGTCCATTAGGCAATTGAGCTGCAGGCCAGATCTGATTTTGGGAGTTGTTTTCTGGCAAGTACTCTTGAGTTTCTCAGTTGGGCTTGAGCCTCTTTGTGTTTCTGGAACTCATGACTTTCAGTCAGTCTGTACAATCAGTGTACGTTGTGTTCATTCATTTTTTTATAGAATGGTTCCTTTTCAATCTATATCTGGTTTTTACTTAAAACATTTTTTTCATCAATTTTAGCAATTTATTGTTAATAACTCAAAACAGTGACATGCGTCTGATTATGTTTTTGATTGATTTTGCATATATATATATATATATATATATATATATATATATATATATATATATATATATATATATATATATATATATATATATATATATATATATAACATTTGTACATTCTGTAATACTGATGTCCATGTCCAGAAAGGGAATAAAAACATCATCAATATTCAACGGATCGCCAGTGTCTTCAGCAGTTTGACACGTGATCCGAATCATGAATCAATACGCTGATTCATAACCGTTTGAATCTTTATTTTAGGTTTGAAAACTAACGCAGAAGAGAAGACAATGCTGAATATAGTCGTAGTTTTTGTTATTTTGGACCAAAATGTATTTTCAATGCTTCAAGAGATTCTAATTAACTAACTGATGTTCCATATGGACTACTTTGATGATGTTTTTATTCCCTTTCTGGACATGGACAGTATAGTGTGAATACACTTGGATACGCTCTCTGACTAAATATAAAATATCTTAAACTGTGTTCTGAAGATGAACGGAGGTCTTACGGGTGTGGAACAACGGGTGTGGTGACATCAATTTCATTTTTGGGTGAACTAACCATTTAAGCCTGCTGTTATTTGTGGATGAATCCATGCAACTCCAGACGTTAATGCTCTTCAGTGGTTCGTGATTAGTTCATGCCTTTACTAATCATGAGTTCATGTTACATTCATTCAAGGTATTAGTATACATGGTTATTCATGTAACCTACCTTTATTGTAAAGTGTTAGCAAATTATTCTTATTGAATTTGAAGGAAATCCCATATTCATTCATCATAATTTTACAGCATTAAGGAATAGCTATTTTATTGTAACGTTCACAACCTTGCTACTTTCTCATTTCGCCTGTTTTTTAAATAACAAACAAACAAGCAAGCTAAATATTGTAGATTGTGTAATTCGTTCTGTGAATCCCCTGATGTCTCTCTCATCAATCATCACCCTCTGTTTGTGTGGTTTCATCCCATCTGCTTTGAGAGACCATCTCCATCTGCTACCTTTTCATTTTGCACTCTCCATTTCTATACCTAGACACTCCCTTTCCCTTGTTATTTAAAAACTCATTATTTCTCATCTTTTCAGTGTACCCAACTTTCAACTCTGCTTGTTTGTCGATGGTGTCAGATCTCTCTACAGTACCTATGAAGTTTGTTTAGAGACAGAGACAATCAATTATATTCACCAGACTCTATTAGTAGTATTTTTTCCTCCATTGCTTTTCTCCATAGCCCATTTCTTCTCCTCCATCCCCAGCTTCTCCTCTCATACAGTCTGGAATCTGATTCCCCTTAAATCAGTCCAAACTCCCTAATTATTTTGTACATTTAATATCAACATTAATGCTATCTGCAATACATTATCTCGGTTATGTTCTGTTGCAGTGTTTATTGCTGCTCTCAATGCTCTGCGCAGGGAGATCTTGCCCAGAACGGAACTATACCACCCATCTGAACTATATGCTAAAAGTCAATCAGTCATCTTTGACGAAAGTGGTCCTGGCAGAACTAACAACCCTTTACTTGCTACTAATAATATTTATCCATAAATAGGAAGTCAGTCCTCCTTGGCCGGTGTACAAACAATTACTCTTCGTGACAGAGGATCTATCAATCCTCTTATTATTATTATCATCATCATCATCATCATCATCATCCAAGCTCGTAACAGGATGCAGGACATGATAACTAAACGTTTCTGGCGGTGCATGATGAGGCACACCTGATGCTAATTTTGCCTTGTCAGGGCCATAAATACAGCTCTGGGTTCCCTAGTGTATTTGGGGCAAGTGTGTTGGGGTGTTTTATGGATGTCATATTAAGACCCAGTTAATTGATTGCCTCCTGATCCCTCTTTTCCTTCTTAATCACAGATCCTTCCCAACCCTGCACAATGAGAACAACATATACACTTTTTTATTTGTATTTTGGCTAAAGGGAGAGAAAGAGTTCCAGAAACACAAAGAGGCTCAAGCCCAACTGAGAAAAAAATGAAAATGAAAAATGAAAAGTTTAGAATTTTCATACACCGATATAGCAAGGAACTATTTTCTCATTCTTGCCTAATCACAGAACTTTGCGGCCATCATGGGTGCAGCGGCACATTGATATTACAAGGTGCCTGAAAATAGGCGAACTTCCGTCAACATAACCAACGTGACAACCTACTTGCACAGGAGAAGTTTGTGAGAGACGATACAGAAGATGGTACAGATCTTGAACCGTATCTATTTGAACGGGAATAACAGTTACACTGAAGATGAGCTTTTGAAACGTGAAAGGCAAGAAAGTGTGGCTGAACAGACTGGGGCAGAAGGGAGGAGGAAAGCAGATTCAAACTGGTGAGTCAGAGAAAAGTCAATTCACACCCAGCGGTAATTCAAGGAAAAAAGTATCTGACATGAATCGGGGCAGCCTGGTGTATCCTGGCGATGGAGATCCTGAGTGCACTCCATTATATCCATCCACTGTGGTTTTGAACACCAATACAAATGGCTGTTCCTTCAAAAGTGCTTGGTTTTTGATACAGCCATTGACTTACAGACGGGGAAAACGTACATTAAAATGTATGCATGTTCGAAATATACAACTTCAGTATACAAAATGTAATGTAGAGTCAAGTGGTTGACTTATATGCTTATTTAGTGTGTGTGTGTGTGTGTGTGTGTGTGTGTGTGTGTGTGTGTGTGTGTGTGTGTGTGTGTGTGTGTGTGTGTGTGTGTGTGTGTGTGTGTGTGTGTGTGTGTGTGTGTGTCCTTGTTTATGTTACATTGTGGGGACATTTGGATAAGGATAGTAAAACCTGAGATTACTTGTGGGGACCAGCCAACTGTCCTCACTTTTCAAAAAGCTTATAAATCATACAGGATGAGGTGTTTTGAGAAAGTAAAAATGTAAAATGTTTCCCGTGATGGGTAGGTTTAGGGGAAGGGGTAGTGTAGGGGGATAGAAAATAAGGTTTGTACGGTATAAAAACCATTAGGTTACGTCTATGGAGAGTCCCCACAAAGATGGTGAACTAGGGGTGTCCCCGACTAAGGATTTACACATTCGAATCAGAATTTTCGAATCTCTCTATGGTCGACTGATAGTCGAATCATCTATGTGTGTGTAAACCATAGACGGGAAAAAAATTAACGGTAATGGGTTGGGAAGGACAGGACACAAGTCAGCAGGAGGCTAAGACTATTTTTATATTACTTTACACACAGCATACAGCCACCACATTTAATAAAGTGGTCAAAACTAGGCTACACTACACATTCGTAAATTAACCGTTCTCTCATAACATTTAAAGGCCGCGATCGAAACACAGAACATCACACAAATATATAAAAGAACATTTTGATAAATAAGAGAAAGAAAAGAACACTTTGAGTGCGTTTATATGCACATTCTTAAGCTGATTGTGCCTAAAGGGGGTCGCACACCGGACTGAAGCTCAGCGCCGTGTCTCAGGTAACTTTATCACACCAGGCATTATACGCGCGAGCTCAATTTTGAATCGACTTCTGACAGAAGAGCTGCACAATGAGTGTATCTTGTAGCACAGGCTGAAATCATTATGTACATTCACGGTTTGAGGAAAATATACATTTAATCGCCGCGGACAGGCGTCGAATGCCGCCGCCGGTGTGTGTGTTCAAATTTAAAAGGTGCGGCGCGTCCGGTGCGAAGCTCAGTGCCCTTAAAGGGGTGATCGCTCAGCGCTGCGACACGTCTTTATAACACCAATATTGAGCACCCCCATATTGCCAAAATGGTATGATCCTCGTTTCATAACACCCGCGAAGATTCGACCATGAGATCAGTGGTCGAATCCGGTCCTGCATATCGATGTATCGAATCTTCGACTATTAGGGGTCACCCCTATGGTGAACCAGACATTTTATTTATTTTGTTATGTGAAAGCTTCAGTGTCCTTAGGGACTAATTAGGCTACATAGTTTTAACCAGTGCAATCTCCTTTTATGTTACATTGAAAAAAACATAATAATTATATGAGTTTGGAACCACACAAGGCTGAGTAAGTGATGACCGGATTTTCATTTTGGGTGAACTACTCCAACTTCTTGCCAACATAAACATTAAATAAATGCTTGACTTAAGTACTAAACCAGTAAATAACCTCCTGTAAGACCAGATAAAAACATGTCTATTGTGGCTAAAAATCCTCAGCAGAGGATCATAAAAATCATATTAATCTCTTTAATCAGAATGTAAAATTGTGTTACGCTCCGAGGATTCGCCTGCACTGTATTAGGATTTCCAAGCCAGAAAGCCTCTGTAATTAAATCAGGCCGTGGGCATGGCTAGGATTTCCTCTAAACATATGCAGAAAGCTCCTGAAAGGATTTCTGGTTAAGCTCTAGACTCTGCACAGCCATTGTTAATTATGAAGGATTGCTTTTGCACACTGTGCTTTGGCATGTTGTGACATGTGATATGTTACAGTGGCAGCCTCTGTGACCTGATGGTAAAACCACCGCATTAATTTAATATATATTAAAATGTGACAGAAAGCAAAAGAAGATTTTTGATTAAAACTAATAGTTGGACCTTCAAATCAATTAGTCAAGTTATTTGTTGCAAATAATAATAATAATAATCCATAATCAACAATAAACAAACTACCATTTAAAAGTTTGAGGTTGTTTCGACTGCTTGAAAGAAGTCTCTTATGCTTACCAAGGCTGGATTTATTGCAATGCAGTAAAACTGTAATATTGTGCAATATTATTACAATTTACAATAATGGTCTTCTATTTTATTGTCTTTTTTTTTTTTTTTATTCCTGTGATGGCCAAGCTGAATTTTCAGCATCATTACTCCAGTCTTCAGTGTCGCATAATCTTTCAGAAATCATTCTAATATGAGCATTTGCTGCTCAAACAACATTTGTTATTATTATCAGTGTTGAAAACAATTGTGCTGTTTCCGTGGAAACTGTGTAACTTTTTTTCATGATTTATTGATGACTAGATAAATTATGAAAAATGAAAATCTTGTGAAACATTGTAAATGTTAATATAATTCTGAGTGGCTTACTTCTAAGGGTGTGGATTGTGAATTGAATGGATATGAAATAAATGACATTAATAGAGAGAATAAAAAAGAAGGTGGAGTGGCTTTATAGTACATAATTATAAGAATGCGTAAAATATGACAACTAATATTGATGATGAGATTATAACAGTTGAAATTAATTTGAAGAAAAAAATGTCATTGTAAACTGCGTATACAGAGCTCCTAGTTCAAATATTGAAATGTTCATGAACAGCAAAGATTATTTTCTAAGAATGATAAAGCAGTGTTCATTTGTGGGGATTTTAATTTAGATCTCTTATCTCCCAATAAGCATGAATAAGCAATGAATTTATTGATGTAATGTTCAGTATGAGATTTTTTCCCATTAATAATCAAACCAAGCAAAATAACATCTCACTGTGCAACTCTAATAGACAACACATTCACAAACCAAATGGACAATAGCCTAAAGAGTTGCTTACTACAAATGATATGTGACCATTTGCCAGTTTTTCAATGTGTTTGTGATCATGTAAAGGATAAGGATGCTAATGAGATTAGTTACATGAGAGTTAGAACATTACAATCAATAAATACATTTAGAAGTGAATTCATTACTTATAACCGGCAAAAAATGATGAGACTGAAACCAGTAATGCATATAACATTTATGATCATTTTAAAATCATTATATGATTACTGTACTTCAAAACAATTCAACAAAAAGCAAACATTTAAAGAGAGACCATGGATGACAAATGGATAACAAAATGCTTGCAAATAAAGAACACTTGTATAAATAATTAATAAAACTGAAGCTGATAACAAGTAATACATCAAAATAAACTGACCGGCATTATAAAGAGAAGTAAGAAGGATAATTATTTATAAAAAAATATTAAACAATAATACAAATGATATCAATTGAAAGTGTTAAATAATATTATCCAGAATGGATCAATGCTACCCTCAGTATTTTAAAGGTAATTTGAGGACTGTAAGCAACATGAATGATGTGGTCATTGAGTTTAACCAGTTTTTTTTTTTTGTAAGTGTGGGACCTAAACTGGCAGATGAAATCAAATGTCCACAGATAGAAGGTGAGGTGAAGGTTTTAGATTTTTTTAGACAGCAACCAAAACTCAATGTTTTTAAACCATCTGAGGAAAATGAGATTATTGAAAATGATCTACATCCATGGCATTAATGGAGTTAATTGAAGACATTACCAGTGCTATAGTATAGATAACAAGAAATATGTTGTGGGTTTATTTATAGATCTGAAAAAACCTTTCTATACAACTGATCACCGTTTAGTAATCAATAAACTGGAAAAGTACGGTATCAGAGGGGTTGTATTAAATTGGATTAAAAGTTAAATAAGCAACAGACTTCATTTTGTTCATATAGGAGAATATAGATCAGAGTGTTTGGGTATCACTTGTGGAGTCCCACAGGGGTCAATTTTGGGTGCCAAATTATTTATAATGTTGGGCGCCAAATCTCTTAAAATTTGTTTGATTTTTGTGGATGATACTTATATTTTCTGTTCTAGGGATAATTTGCAGCTTTTGAAAATCTTTGGTCACAGCAGAAATTAATAAGTTAAAAATGTGGTTTGACTTAAATAAATTAACAATAAATTTAGATAAAAACCAAACGTATGCTGTTTGGCGACTGACACACAAGTAAAAGTAATGATTAATAACGTTGAAATAGAAAGAGTGTACGGAAATACATTTCTGGGTGTGATTCTTGATAAAAAAAATCAGCTAGAAACCTATATATGTCAGAGCAAAAGTAGCACAGAGTACTGGTGAAATGGGGAAAGCAAGGCATTGTAAAAATGCACTTCATATTTTGAATAGTTCACTTTTGTTACCGTATTTGATTTACTGTGTTGGAGCAACACCTACAAAACCACCTTACAAACATTAAGCACAATACAAAAAAGAGCTATTAGTACACAAAGTAGGTTATCAAATTTTAAAATTGCACACTCTAAAGTTGAATGATCTGATTGAATTTAAGACTGAACAAATAATCTATAATCTAATCTATAAAACAAAAAATAAACAGCTGCCAGGAAATATTCAACAACAGTTCACAGATAGAGAGGAGGGTAACTCTGAGAGGGGATTTTAAATTTGAGTCAACAGAGGGCTCAGACAAAGCTAAAAATTGTATTTCAATTTGTGGGGTGCTTTTGTGGGGAGTGTAAATGTGCTGCAATTTAAAAAAAAAAGTACAAAATATTTATTTTTGATAAGTATAATAAAATAGTGATAATAGTTGTAAAAGCTGCTTGAAATTGGGTACATGGAGGTCATACAGGGATGGACATGGTCAGAAACAATGCTCAGGTAGCCCATGGCATTAAAAGAATGCCCAATTGGCACTGAGGGGCCTTAAGTGCTGCAATTACAAAAAATCTATAATTTATCCCTCTCCAGGACTTTTTCTTTCATTGTTCCTGGTTGGTGGAACGATCTTCCGTCCTCCATACGCACGACAGAATCACTCACTTCATTCAAAAGATAGGTAAAACCTCATCTCTTCCATGAGCACTTAATCTTATCATTAAAAAAATAAAAAAAAATAAAAACCTCTTCCTCCTCTATTTCTCTTTTCTTCTTCCCTTTTCTGTTTTTTGCTACTCTGAGTAGTATACATAATCTTGGTATTTAGGGCACGTTTTTGCGTTTTCTTTGCCTCTTCTTGACGGATCGCTTCCTGTACTCCTAAGTTTGGATAAAAGCATCTGCTAAATGCATAAGTGTAAATGTAAATGTAAAGTGTGCCAAGAAAACATCCCACACCATTACACCACCACCACCAGCCTGCACAGTGTAACAAGGCATGATGGATCCATGTTCTCATTCTGTTTACGCCAAATTCTGACTCTACCATCTGATTGTCTCAACAGAAATCAAGACTCATCAGACTAGGCAACATTTTTCCAGTCTTCAACTGTCCAATTTTGGTGAGCTTGTGCAAATTGTAGCCGCTTTTTCCTATTTGTAGTGGAGATGAGTCGTACCCGGTGGGGTCTTCTGCTGTTGTAGCTTATCTGCCTTAAGGTTGTGTGTGTTGTGGCTTCACAAATGCTCTGCTGCATACCTCAGTAGTAACGAGTGATTATTTCAGTCAAAGTTGTTCTTCTATCAGCTTGAATCAGTCAGCCCATTCTCCTCTGACCTCTCGCATCAACAAGGCATTTTCGCCCACAGGACTGCCACATTCTGGATGTTTTTTTTTTTTCCTTTTCACACCATTCTTAAACCCTAGAAATGGTTGTGCATTAAAATCCCAGTAACTGAGCAGATTGTGAAATACTCAGACTGGCCCATCTGGCACCAACAACCATGCCACAATCAATATATATATATATATATATATATACTGTGTGTATATATTTTTTTACTTGTAAAAAATATTTACAAAAGCAAAATAATTAAGAAAAAAAGTCCTACTATTATCTGGCAAAATTTTTAAATCAGTTTTATATTGCTTAACTGACTTGATATAACCTCTTGATCAATAGCAACCCTCTCTGAATGATGGAAAAGAACAAAACCACTGATGTTGCAAGGCCGTTTCAGTTCATGAGCAGTATTTCTTTTGGCCGTATCACTAACAAAAACTAAGTCTAATTTATCAAGAGCAACAAACTGTCTGAATGCTAACTAAATACAATGCATTTAAAATTTCCACAGGTGGTCAGATGAAATTGCAGTAAGATTGATTGCTGATATGGAGAGGACTACTAAAAATGCTTCTGTCAACTCTGTCTGTCTGGAGATCCTCAGAGAACAAAGCAGTCACATCAAGATTTCAGAATCATCTATACAATATCATTGGGCATTTGAGCCCAAAGCCAGTTTTTGCATTATGTTTTCTGCAGGCCCGAACTTCAGGATGTTTATTATCTTGGCCGATGCTTTCTCTAGAGGAAGGGGATGGAGGTTGTGCACTGGTGACATCTGAAGTATTTTCCCACAGCTGAGGATGGTTAGGGGGTTGTGGGGGGCTCCAGTATTACCAAGAATCTGCATCTGAACTGGCAGTTTCAACAGACGAGTTCACACACTTGCGTGTGCTCATTCTCTCCCACATAAATACACAAGTACACAGATAAATCTGGACAAACTATCTAGTGACTTCATCCTTTAAGTCATTTCTATCTCTCTCTAGAACGGTCTTTGTGTGGCCCGTCATGCCATTTGCCCTTCAGTTTCCACATAACTCTTTTAAAGCCAAAATCTGAAAGAATTATGCAGAATTCTACTAGATTTGAATGATGGCCTTTGCTGTCAGAGTGGAAAAAATCTCTTATAAAAAGGTGCAACAAAAAGTTCAGGTGTCAAGGCCCAATTTTGATGTCATGTGACAGTTAAAGAACTCTATATTTAAAATTTCTGGACTTTACATGTTTGTATTTTCAGCTGGTGCTGTATGGATGTTTAAATAATGTTATACTTGCCGTCCTTATGATTTCACTATGTATAGGGCATTCAGACTGAACTCAGTTAGGCCGTGCAATATATGCCTAAACATACACATTTATGACTTTATATTTGAATATAGTGGAATATTTATCAGGGTAGGGTCATTTTTGAAGATACATGTCTCAATAGGCATACATCCTAAAATATGTCACTTTTTATGTTCATCTTTTCATGTCTTTTATTTTGAAGTTTCTCATAGTCATGTTTCCTGTTATTGTGTCATGTGATACTCTGTTCCCCACATGTGATCTGGTCATTTGGCTCATGTGTTATGTTGTCATTAGTTTATGGCTGTTTCTTAAAGGGATACTTCACCGCTTTTTCATATTAAACTATGTTATTCCCTTAAAGGATAACTCTGGTGAGAAATGAACCTAGGTGTAATTAACAGATGGTTACCGAGTAGATCGTTCTCTGGGATGAGTTTTCATGAAAATCGAATATAAAGAGTTTTATCTCAAAATAGATTAGCTTATAACGCTAGTCTATGGGGCACAGGGTAGTGAAATTAAGTCGCTAGTTAATACCACTAACAAGGCTCAAAATAGCCTCACACTAACACAGTAGCATAATGAGGGTTCCTACATGCAAACCGAAGCATTGAGAACTTTGTAAGTGTACAAACAGTTTAATAAGAAGATACGTTGTAAACATAGTGCATTACGCATTCACGGACAGGCGCCATCTTGGAAAACAGTCTCGACTCATCGAGCGAAGAGCGCTCTGCTAAGTGATGAACTGTGACTTGGAATCTCATATGGTCCGTTGTTTCCGGAAGAAAGCACTGAACGCAACAGAGAAAATAAATAAATAAATAAAAAAATGTCCATGTTATTACATTTCACAAACTTAATTCCTATCGACCAGCTCACTTAGAACAGCGCTCGTGGATCGATTCGTCGAGACTGTTTTCCAAGATGGTGCCTGTCTGTAAACGCGGAATGCACTGTCTTTATAAAGTATCTTCTTATTAAACTGTGTGTACACTTTCAAAGTTCTCATTGCTTCAGTTTGCATGTAGGGACCCTCATTATGATACCGTGTTAGTGTGAGGCTATTTTGAGCCTTGTTAGTGGTATTAACTAGCGATTTGATTTCACTACCCTGTGCCACATAGACAAGCGTTATAAGCTAATCTATTTTTAGAGATAAAACTGAAAAAAACAAAACAGAAAAAAAGTAAATAAACAAAGAAACCAATAAATACCATGTTGATTAATTAATTGACAAACCCATTCTTTTAGGGGGAATTATTTATTTATTTATTTATTTATTTTGATCATCTGTAAATGTTACGGTATGTATATTACCCTAACCTAAAATGTATTTATCAACAATATTTCTGAAACTGTTGCCTTTCGAAAAGCAACATTTCTTCGCCTAAAATATTTTAAAATGATAGGATGAAGGAAAATATTTGCAAGGATAGATTAGAATACCGGCGACTAGCAGCAGGATTTTATATTAGAATAAAGTTAGCACATTCATTTCTGTGCCTTGCACGTAGCAGTCAAGGCAAGACAGCTAAAATCTAGATGAATAGCTTTCGAAGAGATGTGCAAAGAGTTTCCTTAAATACAGTCTGAGGCCTGGCTAAGACTTGATGTCTCCTCATAAAAGCATTCATCCCTTTTCTTGGCTAGAGCGGAGGATGCAGACAGAGTGGTTCAGGACCTGGACTTACAGAGCGGGAGTACTTTCTCTGGATCGGTTGAGCATTTTTCCAGATGCTGATAAGCTGAAATAGAGACATAAGGATATCGTACACATAATAAATACATGCATTCTTTCTCTTTATTACATGAATAACTGGCATTGGTGACACAAAAACACGTCATTGTAATACACTGCACCTTTATTGCAGTTAATGTAAAAAGCAAATCAAAGTCTTCTTGAGATACCGTGGGATTTCTTTATAGCATTATTTATGGGATTGTATATGTGTCCTGTGTAACAAAATAAGTCAGTTAGGATCAGGATACATCTAAAGTATCTTGCAGGGATTTAGGACAATTTTAAATTGAACTAGCTTTAGAAATTGAGTAGCTATTGGAAGGAGACAGCAGGATTTACAGAAGGAGTGGAAAGGTGCCAGTCATCTTTGATTCTTAGGCTAATACCCACTGTCTTGTTCTTAAAGTTTCATTGTTCCAGTTAAAATAAATACTGTAGTTAGTGTAGTCAATACTGGGTATAACCATTAGTTTTATTTAGTGGAGAGAAATAAGAGAGGGTGATGAAAAGGTCGGCGGGTAATGTATAGCCAATATTAAGATTTTATTTGGCATCATTGCAGCATGCTGAAAAGGACTACAGACTGCTTGATGCAATAGAAAGATTGAGTTTAACTTGATATCATAGTGTGGACACAAACAAATATGTGGATGGTAAACACTGGAATATTTCAGCAGTGTAGCCCAAAAGTATTAAATCAATAATTATAAAAAATGATTGGCCTGGACACAAATATTTGAGGTCAATCACCACAAGGCCACAATTCATGGATAGAGTTTATTGTAAGAGGAATTCAATTGGGGATGTTAACACAGACATGTAAGGGAGACTGTAACTAGTTTGTCACATGGGTAAGTTGTAGACACTATTTGGGACACATGCACATTAACTTTAATGACATCACATTCTTAAGCTATAAGGTTTAATGTGGAGCTGGCCCACCCTTTGCAGCTATAACAGCTTCAACTCTTTTGGGATGGCTTTCCACAAGGTTTAGAAGTGTGTTTTTGGAAATTTATGACCATTCTTTTAGAAGCGCATTTATCAGGTCAGGCACTGATGTTGGACGAGAAGGCCTGGTTTGCAGTCTCTGCTCTAATTCATCCCAAAGGTGTTCTGTTAGATTGAGGTCAGGACTCTGTGCAGGTCAGTCAAGTTCCTCCAACTTCAGCTCGCTCATCTATGACTTTATGGACCTTGCTTGGTGCGCAGTCATGTTGGAACAGGAAGGGGTCATCCCCAAACTGTTCAAACAAATTTGGGAACATGAAATTGTCTAAAATGTATTGGTATGTTGAAGCATTAAGCCTACCCTAACACCCTAACTAAACCCCATTCCACATGAAGTTTGGAGGTCTGCAGCTTTTGACTGTAAAAAGTTGGCGACTTCTGCGCAATGTGCTCTCAACATGCGCTGACCTCACTCTGTGATTTTGTGTGGCCTACCACTTCATGGCTGAGTGGCAGTCATTCTCATTTGCATCCACTTTGTTATAATTCTACTAACAGTTGACTATGGAATATTTAGTAGTGAGAAAATGTCATACATAGATGGCAACCAATCACGGCACCACACTTGAATTCACTGAGCTCCTGGTAGCAATTATTTTACTCATGTTTGTAGAAGCAGTATGGATGTGTAGGTGTTTGATTTTATACACATTTGGCCAAGAAAGTGACTGGAACACCTGAATTCAAATATTTGGAGGGATGTCCCAATACTTTTGGAAATATAGTGTATATACAGTCCAAGAATGTATTACAAAATATGTCCAATGTTCTAGACTGCTATCCAGACACTTTAAAATGTGTCAGTGGAAACGCATTTAATTTTTGACAGAAAAAACACAGAGGGACTGTCTGAATGATCATCATCATCAATGAGTTATTTTCTGAGTGTACACATCCAGAATGAAATATGCATAAATGACTCATTGTGCTCAGAGGACATCACTACTTGGAGGAAAGGAAATTATGATACAAAAGAAATTCACTACAAGTGTAGCGAGGGGCTGTCCAAGACCTTTTTGTGAGAAACTCATTTAAATATCTCTGAGCCACAAGAGTGAAACATTTCAACACAACAATTACAGAAAGACTATCTGCACATCTCAGTGTGCGAGAGGGAATTAGATTAGGTGCTGGATTCAGTATTTGTGTCTCAGGCGTGTGTCCAAATGATTTACAAGATGCGTAGCAGAGGCAATGTATGTGCAGCAAAGACCATAGATTAAAAGCTCTGACAGTCTGTCTTCAAGCAGCGCAAGGAGGGAGGAAACATCAAAAAAGGCCTGGAGCTGAGAGTCTAAAAACTGGAGACATGACTCACCCACTCACCAAAATACAAGCCCACTCTGAAAGTTTTCAAAGCGGCCAGAACCCGTAATTATTTTGTTCCACAAGACACACCAGTAGGACTGAGCAACTGCATCCAATTATAAGACATAATTATGTCCTGTGATCACTGATGAAGTGGTAAAATTGGAGGCTTATTTTCCTACAATCTTGTTGACCTCCTTATTTTTTCTAATAAAGTACAATGTGATATTTCTTTACAACAAAAACCCGCAAAAAGATGCAGCCAAAAATTAACTCTCATTTACTCACCCCTATTATAAGCCCCTTTTCTTCAGATAAACATATATGAAGATTTTTAGAAAAATAATCTATCTCTGTGAGTCCATATAATGTAAGTATACAAGTCTGCAAAGTTGACTGCTTCCAGCCAAAGGTTATATGCAGGTTCATGAGTTCATGCTTGGTGTCAGAATGTTGTGAATCTCAGGCGTACATACACTCTGAAGCTTGTGCCACCTATTTGTTGCGTCTGAATACGGTACTAAATTTGGTTTGAAACTTGCTTCACAAGCATTAAAAAAGTACATTCTATATTTGGATGTATATGTAGGATGAAATTGGATGTACTACATATATGCCATGTTCCTCTCCCGTGGCTTACTTAAGTGTCCATTTCCATTTCAATCTCAGTGGAAGTATTAGGTAATCCGCTTACTTTTCACCAACTGATTAATAAATAGCCTACTATGAATTCAGAAAGTCTACTTGGCACACATAATATATTCGCCTACTATATAGTAGTAGGCATATTCAGATGCAGGGATTCATTAATCACCTGGAGTCGTATGGATTACTGCCATGTTTGCTTTGAGTGGTTTTTGAAGCATCCACTTTGGGGGTCCTGTACACATTCATTACTTTTTCACAGAGAGTGTACATCTGAAAAAAGTAATGTACACAATATTGTCAAAAGTATTGGGACACCCATTTAATTAATAAATTCAGGTTTCCAATTACTTTAATGGCTAAAGGTGTATAAAACTGTGCAATAAGTCCATTATGAAATTTCCTCACTACTAAATATTCCATAGTCAACTGTTAGTAGATTTATAAAAAAGGTTGGAGCAATTGCGGTTGGAACAACAGCAACTTAGCCACAAAATGTAGGCCACGTACAATCACAGAGCAGGGTCAGCACATGCTAAAGAGTACAGTATGCAGAAGTCAATAGCTGCAGACCTCCAATCTTTGTGTGGCCTTCAGATTAGCTCAAGACCAGTGTGTAGAGAGCTTCATGGAATGGATTTCCATGGCAATGCAAAGGTTGTATAGTGATATTAAGCCACTGGACTCTAGATCGGTGGGGCGGCAGTGGCTCAGTGGTTCATGTAGATTGTCTACAAACCGGAAGGTTGGTGGTTCGATCCCCGGATCCCCTGACCAAGTGTCGAGGTGTCCATGAGCAAGACACCTAACCATAGTTGCTCCCGACAAGCTGGATGGCGCCCTACATGGCAGACACCGCCGTCGGTGTATGAATGAGAGAGTGAATGGGTGAATGTGAGGCAAGATGTAAAGCGTTTTGGATGGCCATAGGGTCTGTTAAAAGCGCTATATAAATGCAGTCCATTTACCATTTAGATCAGTGGATATGTGTTCTCTGAAGTGACGAATCACTCTTCTCTGTGATTCAATGGATAAGTGAGGGTTTGGCAGTTGCCAGGAGAACGGTACTTACCTGACTACATTGTGCCTAGTGTAAAGTGTTGTGGAAGGGGGATTATGGTGTGGGTTGTTTTTCAAGGGTTGGGGTAGGCCCTTTATAGTTCCAGTTAAAAGAACTCTTAATGCTTCAACATACAATTTCATGATCTCTACTTTGTGGGAACAGTTTGAAGATGGCCCCTTCCTGTTCCAACATGACTGCGCACTAGTGCACAAAGCACGTTCTATAAAGTCATCGATGAGTGAGTTGAGGTTGGAGGAATTTGACTGACCTGCACAGAGTCTTGACCTCATGAAATAAAGCGGAGACTGCAAGCCAGGCCTTTTCGTCCAACATCAGTGCATGACCTCACAAATTAGATTCTAGAAGAATGGTAAAAAAATAAATAAATAAAAAACACACTCCTAAACCTTGTGGAAAGCCTTCCCAGAAAATTTGACGTTCTTATAGCTGCAAAAGATGGGACAGCTCCTATTGTAAACCCTACGGATTAAGAATGAGATGTCATTAAAGTTCATGTGCATGTAAAGGCAGGCATTTTAAGCAGGTAATTTCCATATCAAACTCTACAAATTAAAAAAAAAAACCTGTTTCAGTACATTTAGAATGCCCCAAAAAAAAGTCTCTAAAAGGTACTTTGAATTGGCTTGCATAATAATAACAAATCAACACCTTTTTTTAACCATATTTTTGAAAAACATGACTCATATGCTACATTATGCACAACTAAACTTAAATAAAAGCAGGAAGGGAAGTGCTTTATCTGACTAACGCAGTCTCTGGAGTAATGTCAGAGTTTATACAAACAATGGATTTGAATCCCCTCTGAACGCTTCCCCATACATGAAAGAGCACTTTATTTTTTATAAGACATAAAGGTGAAATGACACAAAACAGAGAGCAAATGAATGCTTTTAAAAACATTTATTATTGAGCTGGAAGTATTAGGAGAGTAACAGATGTGAATTAAACTGACAGTGTGAAATTGAATGATACGAAATGGATGTATTGGCGAGTAAAACACCTGAACTAACTAACTCCTGATTAACTCTCTCCCAAAAGATTATTGTAGTGTCAGACATGGAAACATGTACTGATTGCATTCACATTAATATCAATAGATTAATTAAATTATTTTTGTATGTAGTTGATGATTTTTGATGCACATGTAAATGTAATTCTCAAGAGTCCTGAAAAAAAAGTATAATATTGGGTATTAATATAAAGTATATTTGCAGCCTACACTGTAAAAAACAAAACAAAAAACGGTTATTTTCTGGCAGCAGGGGTGCCAGAAAAAGTATCTTTAAAAACAGAAAAATACTGTCAAGTAGATAAACTGTAACATAGATAAACTGTAAAAAAAGAAGTAATTTCTTATCCTATAATTACAGTTTATTACTGTTATTCTACACAAAAATCTCCTTATAATACCATGAAATAAATGCGTATAAATAGTACGAGTGTGCAATGTCGTGGAATGTATACGCCAAAACTCATTTTGGCGTGCATATGATACGCTGTTTTTCGCGTGCATATGATACGCACTTTATGGCGTATATATGACACGCTTGGGTAGGTTTAGGGTAGTGGGGCGTATATATGACACGCGCTTGGGTAGGTTTAGGGTAGTGGGGCGTATATATGACACGCGCTTGGGTAGGTTTAGGGTGGTGGGGCGTATATATGACACGCGCTTGGGTAGGTTTAGGGTAGTGGGGCGTATATATGACACGCGCTTGGGTAGGTTTAGGGTAGTGGGGCGTATATATGACACGCGCTTGGGTAGGTTTAGGGTAGTGGGGCGTATATATGACACGCGCTTGGGTAGGTTTAGGGTGGTGGGGTGTATATATGACACGCGCTTGGGTAGGTTTAGGGTGGTGGGGTGGGGGGTTCGTATGTATAATACGCCATAAAATGCGTATCATATGCACGCGAAAAACAGCGTGCCATAGACACGCCAAAATTAGTTTTGGCGTATACATTCCACGACATTGCACACTCAGTCGTTAAAATACAGTCCTACACTTCTAAAACACAGAAAAATTATATTTAAAGAATGATTTAAAAAAGTTTAAGTACAGATAATTACGTGTGTGTGTGTGCGTGTGCGTGTGCGTGTGCGTGTGCGTGTGTGTGTGTGTGTGTGTGTGTGTGTGTGTGTAAAACTGTAAAACCATTTTTTTTTTTACAGGTAATGGTCTTTATTTTTCACAGGATTTCCCATTGTTCCATTGATATTTGTATTTGCAGGAATTGAGACATTTTGAGAAAATATTTCACATAGTCACACACAGACATCAATATTTGGCCTATGATTCACAACAACAGTGACAATCAAATCAAAAACCCAATGCATGATGGGTGGCTTTATAGTACAACACTCATGCTTGATTTGATTGTGAATCATCATACGCCAAATCTGGATGTCTGTGTGTGACTATGTGAAATATTTTCCCCAAATATTGGGTGCACATACGTTTTTATCAACCTTCAGGGTAGGTGATCATATTAATGCTACTGGTAACAATACTTCAGATTCACAATATTATAGAGGCTATAAACAAATTACTATTATGCAAAACAAGAACACAAAACACAACATCAGATGCTAACTTTCTGATGATTTAGTTATCATCAACTGACAACACGTGATGTTATACTTTAGCTTTGATTTCTCAGCCACAACTATTGTATTTCACAGACACAGTTACAGGAGCCTAAGAAATGCCAACACATGTCTGGGACCAAGAGCCAAACTAAAGCAAACGCTTCCCTCTACAATGGTGATTTCAAATAAAACATAAATATCAACATCTAAACCTCTATTATTTCTCAGTAAGAGCCTCTGTAGATGTCTGACTCTGACAGAAATAGTCAAAGTGTCTCTTATATCTGTGATTAAGGGCAGCACAGTGTCTCAGTGGGAAACACTAGCTCCTCACAGCAAGAAGTGGAAGTCTTTTCAACGTACGCCTCTAGTGGCAAAGACGTTGAAAAGACGTCATTTGGACATAACTTTGCTTAGTGGGGATCTTGTTAATGTTTTAAACACAATAATAAATATTTTAAATGTTAATTGACTGATGTATATACATTCATTTCCTTTTTTTCTATTTTTACAACAACAACAAAAATCTGTAAAATATTAATCAAACAGATATTTCCTCTCAAAAAAACGGAAATTTAATGTAATACCAAAATATAAGCAATTGCTGTAAATTTAATAGTCAAAATTTAATTTTAAAATTTAATAAAACAACAGGTATTTCACTGTATAATGAAAAAAAAAACGGGAAAATCCTGTAAAAAATACAGACCATTGCCTGTAAAATTAAGTTTTTTTTTACAGTGTATATGTGGTGACCAGAGTTTTTACCACATGCATTTTTTTTCAGGCCTTGATTAACTAAAGTGGGTTTAACCATCCTTCGTAAATATATTTAAGGGGAAAAGCCTCTCAAGAAAGCAGAATTTTCTTCTGCACTCAGTACAACGTCATTGCATTGCTCAAAGTTTCTGCCAAAAAGTTTTTCTGGGTTTTATGCAATATACTTGACTTTGATATAATAACAGTAATCATATCCAAATCTCATTTCTAAAGGATTGCCATTACATAAAAGTTAGCTGGCTGGGTCATGTTTTGAGAACAGACAGAAACCGACTATATAGCAAATGTGTGTTTTTTTGTGTGTGTTTTTTTTAATGTTTTTTGTTATTTATTTTAGCATGAGAGGTGTCTGGCGATTGTGCTTTCTTTTCAGGTTTAGGTCCTGCAATTTCTCTTTTTTACCTTTTTAAGTAATGTGAGGTTTTTGTTACCTACTTCAGTACAGCAATAGAAATAAGTGCTCTTTCCACTGGACAAAATGTAGCTTTAATGTGTGAAACGGCATGAAAGCACCAGTGGAATTTGGTTCGGTATACCATGCAGGACGGTCTCAGTGTTCAATTGATAGTGTTCACCCATCTGCGGTGTGAATAAACGCTTCTGGAATGCAGCAGTCTGTATCATCACCAGTAGCTCATATTCAGCTTTCACACCTCAGCTCACAGTTAAAAGGATTAGGCAGCTCAGCGGCAGTAAAAGCCCATCTCACTCCCTTCTGTAAATGGCATCATCTTGTATATCACACCATCTGAGTCCTGGCATGTGCTGCATCTATCTTTTTTCCTCCCTAGTAAAACACTCTTTTCAAATGAGTTTTAGCCTTAAAATGTGGGCTTATGTGTTACACCACAAAGCTAAAACATGGTCAAACGATGTAACTGTATTGTTATATGCAAAACTATATTTAATATAGTTGCATTTTTACTAAATGTGTTAAATCAAAGTACATTTGTAGAAATATCAATCGGTACAAAAATGTGTTAAATAATCTATTGAAACATAGCAAACACATACTTTGAGTTTACCAGAACTATGTAAATTGCTCATGCAAATGATATTCAAATGATTCAACTCTGCATGCTTCAGGGCTACTTCAGCATGCTATAAGACTCTTCACGTTTTTGCAAAGCTCAATAGCCGGACTTCTTAAAATAGTCACAATAGTGTATTTTTTTATTTTTTTATTTTTTTGCAATTTGGGTATGAGTCAGGTGATACCTGCATCATGCGGACTTTGTGAAAAATATGGTTTGATGAATAAAATACCTTCTTGATTTCTGAAATAAAGAACGGAATTCAGGTCGGCATTGCTCATTAGTCCCAAATAACCTATCCTTGTTCCAGACTTATGGGAACAGATTTTAAATTAGCACTCTAAAATGCATAATGAATTCAGGTCTAAATTCTTATCTCTCTGATTGATTGGGACACGTCTGACCCTTCTAACTTGACTACAACAGAGGAATTTATATTACTGCTCTTGGCATTCTTAAATAAAAGGGGGATATATCTGGAGTCAACAGACTTTGAAGATCATTAAGGAGAAACAAAATGAGATAGATAGTCAATAGTCCACTTTGGAACATTCTACTAATAAGTTAGCCTGGATGCCGGCCAAATTTAGCCCCGCCCACAACGGTCGGGCAGTTCGGTCTAGACTTGATTCGTTGTGGAGAATTATGCCCAAACAGAAACTATTCGGACCAAACTAAATTGTCAGGGCGGGCTTTAGACGATGATGGAAGGAAAACGCAAAGTAATCATTCACGTCACCAAAGAGCGCTTGGGTTGAATTCGTTCTATTCCTAAAAATTCACCATACACTGTAAACATTTTTATATATATTGTTAGTTTAACTTAAAAAGGTAAGTAAACTGGCTGCCTTAAAATGTTGAGTTTATTGAGATAAAAAAATTGAGTTACAATGAAGGAAATTGGTTTAATAAATAGAAGCTCAAAATGTGATTATATTTGAACCACAATAACAAATGGGATAAATCATGAAAATAGCACAATTTTTCATGTTTCACTGTATCTTCACAAATAAAATGCCCACAATTACCCAGCTTACAAAATCTTTTAATAATATTTGAATAAAGGTGGTCAATTCTCAAAAATGTTCATTGTATTAACTTTTTTTTTTTTCATTTAAATGGACTTAAAATTTTAAGGCAACCAGGTAACTTATTTTTGAAATATTTTTTTACAGTAAACTATAAAAAAAATGATGATGATGATGATGATGATGATTAATGTGTTAGTAAATACTCTGTGTATCCTTAAATTATGTTTTACAACATCTGCAAATATTGTTTACACCCAACTTCTTATTTCTTCCAGCGTGCGTGCAGTTGAGATCTGTTGTGTTGTTCATGAACGATTTGTTCTTTTAGAACTACTCTTAAATATGACTCGAGAACAACGAGTTGTCTCAGAGAGCGATTTGTTCATTTTGTGCTGACCGTGCATGCGCTACAGGCCATCGGTTCTGTACAGGATTTTCTGCACTCAGTCTATGGGGCTGTGAGAACGAATGACTCAAACCCGAAGACTCGAGAGGTGAATCAATTCTGTTTTCAAGACTGCGGGCATTTCTTATAGGGCTGCCACGGCCCAGATCAGACACTGATGATGGAATGAACAACTCAAACCCAAAGACACGAGAGGTGTAACGTTACTAATCTTTCCAGGGAACAGACGTGATTAAATGTAAAATGACAAAATAAATAACAATTCATAGGTGAGGTTAACTAACAGACTGCATAGCCTGAAGACCCAGATAAGACATCATAAATGTCCCAAAAAGGAAAATTCTGTCATTAATAATCACTCACCCTCATGCCGTTGGACACCCGTAAGACCTCCGTTCATCTTCGGAACACAAATTAATATATTTTTATTGAAATCTGAGGACTCAGAAAGGCCTCCATTGGCCACAATGTCATTTTCTCTCTCAAGACCCATAAAGGTCACTAAAGACGTCGCTGCAAAGCCTATCTTATACAGTGGCTCTAAAATAATTATATGAAGCGACGAGAATAGTTTTTTTTGCACAAAAAATTACAAATTATATAGTGATGGCCTATTTCGAAACACCTCTTCCTGAAGCCTCGGAACTCAATGAATCAGCGTATGAGGATTATTTTGGAAGGGTCAGTTGAAGTGCTTGTGAACTGGGAATCGAACATGCACAAAACCACTCTAAGTCTTATCCAATAGGTGAATGACTCTAGAAATTTGAGCAAGGGGTTCTTGGGTTTTTGAACCCGAATATGAAGCAATTTTGTGGTTGTGTGTGCTTTGGAATAACACAGATCATGTGGTTATGGTCAAACAAATCAAGCTCCTGGTCAGAACTTCGCTGTGAGATGTTTCTTTTTTTTCTTTTTATTTGTTTTATTATTCAAACGTCGAAGCCTCTGTTTTAAATGTCCGATCATCACATTGATCTTCTTCATTTTTGTGCATGCTGACAGTAGGGAATAACCGATTGCCAAAACATTGATTTGCCAGGTGTTCGTCTCCTCCTGTTAACTCAGGATGAGCGATCCATCGATGACCACAGAATTTATGGATCTAGCTATTCAGACTCACTACCCCAAGAGTGCATTCATCTCATTCTATTGGACCAGAGGGAGGTAAGGTCTTTCCAGTGATCGTCCTCAAGGGAAATGTATAGATTACGTTGTGGGTGTCAATGTAGTGGAGACCAATGAAGAAGAAAACAACTATCCCTGCAACATACCAAGAGCACAGCAAGCTGCCAAACGCGCCCTTCACAGACATGCAGCCATAGCCCGCCCACAAAAAAAAGCTCACACCAGAGCCACAAGTTCGCACCGGAGAGCCCAGCAGGATGTCTGACCTGGTGTGAGAGTCAGTATTACCGTCCTTCCCATATCCGTACTAGGCATGCTTGTGGAGTACCACTGGTCCCGCCCCGCTCTAAGTCTCCGATGACCCAGCCTCCCTCTCCTACCTCCTCTAAAGAAAACAGTCCTTCGGCCCCGCCTCCACTGGTTCCCTTCAGTTACTTGTCTCCTCCTCTTTTTACTCCACTCTGTCCGGACCCGCTTCAGGTCTTCTGCTCTCCAGTTCTGCCCTGGCAAGTGCAGCTGAGCCCATAACTCCACCTCAGCCTGTTAACCAGTCGACTCCATCTTGGCTCCTCATTGATGTATTACATGTTCTGGCTCCTGGGATTGTTCTGGTGTTTTTCTGGAGTTTTAAGTTGAATAAAGACTGTCATTTATATTTTATTTGTCTTTGTGCGTGCTGACTACATATTAGAGTCTGTTGGCGAACCATCAAAATAAAGTGGTAGCAGATATTAAGCAGAAAGTCTACTAATAATCTAATGACATTATAGTTAGAATGCCTACAGTGGACTATTTAAATAAAGTGTTGACAATATGTTTGTCTGCAACCCAATTATTATATATATTTTAAATCACCCATTCGCACCTACAGACAAGCAAACGTATTTCATAGTTTTAAATGTATAAAAGAGAGGGAAGGATATTTTTACCAAAATCCTGTAAAATCCTAGGGATGTAAGGGAGCTTCTTCTCCCACCTCAAACAGTGTTCAAAGTGATGACTTTAAAAAAGCACAATATGTCCAGCCAAATTCACACAAAGTCCCAGGTGGTTTTCTTACAGGAGGGCTACAGCTGATGGCTGCATCTGTTGCTCTTGGATGTCGTTTTTATTATTATTATTTTTTCATCAAACACATGAGTCATTCAATCTGTCTCATCTCAGGGGTGTTTCATTTTTGCACTTCCATCTGAAATACAGACACTTTGGATTGTTTGAAGCTTTCCTGATTGATCATAAAGTTCTGGAAAAAGCTGACAATTAATAAAAAGGGGGGAAAAAAGAAAACTCTATAGTCATTACAAAGAATCATTTGCAATAAACTCAATGGATAATTTACTGATTAGAGATTGAAAATGTGAGGTTGACCATTAAATGTTATAATTAAAGGGACCATTAAAACCAAATAATTGTCTGCTGATAAAACTTTTAATTTGTCCACCCCCCCAGTCTTTTCACACAGTCAATTTCAAGTTCAGTATAAGCCTCTTTTCTTTTTTAATAATTAACTATCTCCCCACCAGCGTTACTGAAAAACTTGCTAGTCAGCGTCAGCATTTTTCATTCAAGTTTAATTAAATTAAATTCACATCTACTTAGCGCTTTTCACAATACATATAATTTCAAAGCAGCTTTACAGAAAATGTATGCATCCACATTACAATTTAGAGTGTTATCAGAGGTGAGAAAGTTGAAGTTGAGAAAAATCCAAGTTGAGAAAGAAGCATCCTTAAAAGTTAATTTTATGAAGTATACTTAAGCGATGTTCATTTTAAATATACTTAGAATACTTATATCAGTAGTAAACTTGTAAGTGTCTGATTTCAGTACTCTTGGGACTAAATTGGCCCACTTTTAGAATATAACATGATACATTAAAGTGTAATATAAGTGTAACAGTAAACCTTAAGTGGACATATGTTTCTCATTTGTACTACAAGTAAACAAAGTTCACTAGTAGTTTACTATTTAATGCAAGTATTTTTTATTTATTTAGGAAAATGCATTATGAAGTGTACTCAAACTACTTAGTAGTTTAATACTAAATAAGTTGTACTAAACAAGTATTATACTTGTAAGTAAACAGCAACATATTCATTGTTTGATATTTATATATTATGTTTGCACTTTCAGTATACTGTGTTCAAATGTAGATATATATTTTTTTTATATTTTAAATATACATTTAACTAATTATGAAAACATCTTATCTAGCTTGCATCCTTTTTTATAAAAACTTGAATGTGGGTACGTTTCATAAAGAAAGGTAACATTTTTTTTAAAAAAAGTTGAGAAAATCGCATTTTTGTCAAAGGCTTTGACTGTTTGTCTGTAACGCTGCGAGTTCACGGCCGTGGGTAAAGATCTGGCCACACGTGAATTCGCTTATCACTTATTGAAACTATTTATCTACCACACCAAAAAACAAGAATTGCTGTTCTATGGCAAAGGGGATCATACAATCCCTCTTTAGGAAATAAAACAAACAGCACGTCTTTCACTTCTCATGAAGGGAAGCACATGCTTTGATCTCTGTGAGTCACTGCTCTATGCTCTGTTTGTTGTTTTTAATATGTGATCTGGGAAGATTCAGCTACTGAATGAATGGATGTTTTTACATTAATATTAAAAAACAGTCCGATTTATAGAGCGCTTTCATAGGACGTGGCCTCCGAGACCCCTCAGAAACAATAGCAAACAAAAACAAGAAAAAAACAAAAACAACCTTTGCATCAAAATGGACCCACATGCAAGGAAATTGCAAAGATTATTGCACCTGAAAGAACAATTTGCCGGATCATCAAAAACTTCCCGGAGGGAGGTTCAACTAGAATAAAAGAAGACACAAAGCTTCTTTTTAGCATCAGTAACTTTAAGTAACCTTTAAGTTTCATAGTTCAGAAAGGTTCTTTTGATGTGAAAGTGTCATGACGGGACTATTCCGGCATTTTCAGGTCATTTTATTAAAGCAGGTGGCAGTGGCTCTCAGAGGATGCTTCTTCTGATACAAGGGGTAAAATATTTGCAGGCTGTGATTAAAGAAAACACACTGCTATGGCATTTAGCTATGATATTTAGCATCTTTTGTTGATTGACCCAGTAACATTATATGGCCTTTCCTTTGTGTCATTGTTGATACCAGCTATTGCAAATGGCTCCTGGCTCCTGAATTGATTTGAATTATAGGAATAACTGCTGTGACTTACTCACTGAGCATGAAATGTGCATTAAGAGATTAAGATTTTTTAAATATCTTGCACCACATATTTTGCCGTCAGTTACTGTACCAGGATGTTCTGATTTCTGTTCTGAGAGGAAGTGATTTCATGTTTCCACAAGACGCCTAAAAGTATTCAGAAGGTCTAAACTGGTAAAGAAAGTGTTAGCACTTTCAGGGACTATTTATTTTGCATTATTTTGTCTTTAATACTTGGAATGCATGAAGTGGGGAAAAAAGTACAATGAAAGCTGGTTGTAACTTTCAATGGACCAACATAACTGTCAACATAAAAAGAATAGTCATAAAAAAGACATTTCAATCATAAACAGACTCAGCAAAGGTGCCGGACAGAATCAGACTATAACAGCTGTCACCATTCTGATCGGAGGAGCTGAACAGACAGTGGGCGATTGCAATCATGACATTATTAATGAGACACGTCAGAAAGCAAAAATAGAAGCATATGGATGTGAGCAAGACATGTCAGGAGAGATTATACAACTGATAACAAAACAATGAGTGTTTTAACATTTAGCAGTCAGGCGCAAAACTTCCCATCACAGCCTCATTCAGAATTGTTGAAGTGTAACATCCCCACCCTCGTAAAACCCATAAAAAATTTGAATTTGGCATCTGTGACTTTTTTTTTTCTAGAGCATATTGCAGATCTCATATAAAACTAAATGGCTAATTTATCACTACAGGCGATCATGATCAATTATGTGTGCTGCAATGAAGAGGTTCACAGTGATCCTGGCATGCTTTCTGCATCTTTTCTCTGCAGTCCACACCGGTATATTATTAGTGGAGCCCCCAAATTTTGCCTTCTTTTCTAAATGTTTTATTTTATTTTTTCCATTACAAATCATGCTATCTATTAAAGTTTCAGTTATATGTTAAAATAAAAAATCTACATGAAAGTCATTTTTTAGGCCTATTGCACTGTAAAAAATAAAAATAAAAAAACACCCCAGTTTGGACCTTTTGCAATGCAATCGACTTGGATGTTTAAGTTATTTCAACTTAAATTATGTTACACTGACTTTTAAAGTAGTTACATCTTGTATAACTAATAAAAACATACAAGATGTAACTACTCTAGACTCATTTTGATTAGTTGAAACATTGTAAAAACATATGTTGTCATAACTTATTGAACATATAATTTTTTACAGTGTGGAGAGTCTTTTCTTTTGCTTTAATAGCAGCTAATACTCTGTTTTGTGCAGACCAGACCAGCATCTTTCCAGCTTACTTGTCAGATTTTGAACTCTGTTGTTTTGTTCTTGTGTACATACAGTTATAATGTTATTGCGGTCATAGACTCAGCCGTCAGCGGAGTGATAATGCAATTTTATGGCACTTATGCAGACTGTACGGGTTACAAAATGAGGAGTAACAGGTCCCCTCAAAACATCTTTACCACAGCTTTAGAGTTATGAACAGGAACTCTGTGCAGGCCAGTCAAGTTCTTCCACACTAAATTCGTCATCCACGTCTTTATGGACCTTGCTTTGTGCACTGGGGAGAGGTCATCCCCAAACTGTTCCCACAGAGTTGGGAGCCTGGCATTGCCCAAAATGTCTTGGTATGCTAAAGCATTAAAAGTTCCTTTTAGTGGAACCAAGGGGCCAAGCCCAACCCCTGAAAAACAACCCCACACCATAAACCACCCTCCACCAAGCTTTACACTTGGCACAATGCAGTCAGGCATGTACTGCTCCCCCTAGCAATCCGTCCATTGGATTGCCGGACAAAGAGGCATGATTCGTCCCTCCAGAGAACATGTCTCAGCTGCTCTAGAGTTTAATTGCTGGCTGCAGTACACAACTGCATCTGACGATTTGCATTGCATTTGGTGATGTAAGGCTTGGCTGCAGATGCTGGGCCATGTAAACCCATTCATTGAAACTCTATTCACACTGTTCTAGAGCTAATCTGAAGGCATGAAGTTTGGAGGTCTGCTATTGACTCTGCAGTAAGTTGCTGAGTTCTGATCACTGTGTGCCTCAGCATTCACTGACCCTACTCTGTGATTTTATGTGGCCTACCACTTTGTGGCTTCTGTCACTTTGTGGGAGTTTCTGTTGTTCCAAACTGCTTCCACTTTGTTATAATACCACTAACAGTTGACCATGGAATATTCAATAGTGAGGAAATTTCATGAATGGACAGTAGCAATCTATCAAGGTACCACACTTGAATTCACTGAGCTCCTGAGAGTAACCCATTCTTTCACAAATGTTTGTAGAAGCTGTCTGCATGACTAGGTGCTTGATTTTATACACCTGTGGTAATGGAAATGATTGGAACACCTGAATTCAATGATTTGGAGAGGTGTCAAAATACCTTTGGCAATGTAGTGTATTTTAAAATGTAATTTATTCCAGTGATCAGAACTGCATTTAAAGCATCACTACAGTCTTCAGCATCACATGATCCTTCAGGAATTATTCTAATATGATGTGCTGCTCAAGAAAGCTTTCTTATTATTATCGATGTTGAAAACAAATATTTTTGTGGAGACCATAACCATTTTTTTCTTTGATGAATAGAATAGTTTCAAATTGATCAAAAGAGACAGTAAAATCTTTTACATCACTACAAAAGAAAAAAAAAATGTGTCCTTGCTGAAAAAAGTATTACCACAGCCTTTTAATGGTAGCATATTTTTTCAGGCCTGTTGTGTGGTGGCCATTACAAATGCACACATTTAGATTGTATCATTAAAATAAATGAACAGCCTAGAGTGACTCTTATTTAGCTTGCTTTCGTTTGTGAAACGGCTTTTATAAATGGACTGGAAACATGCCAGCCTCTTCTTCTAAAACACTGTTTAAATTTATTATACACAAAAGGAAGACCTCCAGGACAACAGTCACCTGCTCCACAACACTGGATGTCCTGTCCTGAAATACACAGGGACAGATTAGGACATGACACTGCAGTTCTCTATTCAACTAGAGAAATAAAATGACATTTTATTAACTCTTAATCTCCTTAATGGACAAACAACTGACTGCACTTAATGTTGTTTTGTTCTAGAAAAATGGGGATAGGATGAAACTGAACAGGAAGATTAAAAGAGACATTAGCACCTTAAAGCTTTGATTCAATCTGTTTTTTTAAGAGTAATTGTGCAGAGAGAAGATTTGATGATTATTTACAGAGACAAAATGTCAAAGAGGACTGCTTAAAGCTAAGGCATCTGAGTTTACTTTTGTACTTACACAACTAAGGTTGTGTGAACTGACCCACTGTAAAACTTCTCAGCAAGGGGTTTAGACAACTATTTGCCTCAACTAAATTGTGTGTGTGTGTGTGTGTGTGTGTGTGTGTGTGTGTGTGTGTGTGTGTGTGTGTGTGTGTGTGTGTGTGTGTGTGTGTGTGTGTACTATAAAATACACAATATGATAATAAAACATATTACATATAAATATAAACCTTTATTAAAAAATATCTCATTGAGAACTTGATATGCATTGTTAAAATAATTATTGATTGAATTATGTAAAAATATCTCAAATTATTAAGATGATTGAGTTAATTTCTGCAAGGAATTTTAGTTTAGGGTAAGAATGTTGATTGATTGATTGATTGATTGATTGATTGATTGATTGATTGATTGATTGATTGATTGATTGATTGATTGATTGATTGATTGATTGATTGATTGATTGATTGATTGATTGATTGATTGATTGATTCAATTAATACTTATATTCAGCGGGGACATGTTAAATTGATCAAAACTCAAATTCAAAACAAATGTATAATGTTACAAAAGATTTATACTTCAAATCAATATTAGTTTGAATCATTAAAATAATCCAAATGTATCATGGTTTCCACATAAATATTGACATCCCTGATATGTATATATACATTTAACATATCTCTATTTATGGAGATTGTTTTTGTTATGTTAATTGATTCAGACGATAATACTATCTCATTGTTGTTGTTGTTGTTGTTTTGTGTGTGTGTGTGTGTGTGTGTGTGTGTGTGTGTGTGTGTGTGTGTGTGTGTGTGTGTGTGTGTGTGTGTGTGTGTGTGTGTGTGTGTGTGTGTGTGTGTGTGTGTGTGTGTGTGTGTGTGTGCGTGCATGCGTGCATGCGTGTGTGTGTGTGTGTGTCATCTCATTTCAGTTTGGAAGCCACAAGGGTTTGTTTGATGTCCCATTACTGGCCTTTAAGATGAACTTTGATTAAGGTCACAATGCGGTCTGAACCATGGCGTGACCTCCACTGAACTCTGCTAAGAAAAAATTTAAAAAATTTGAATGTATTATTAGTAAATGAGATTTTGTTATCTGAAGAGCAGTTATGTTATGTTGTGCTTTCATATTTTATGGGTACTTTCTATAAGCATAGCGTTGTTTAACATTATGCAGTCATTTAAAAGGAATTAAAATAATTGAAAACATAATTTAATTTATCATAAATGCAACATAATCTAGTTAATTCAGTTAAACTGTTAAACTACCAGTTAAACTTGTAACGTAACATTCTCTTGATATTGTCCATCCCATCGTAAAAATTATTACATGTGCCAGAGATTATACACCTTACGTACAAATACATGCAAAGTCTCATGGGATCATGGAAAAGGGATCAAATACAGCCAAGTGCAGCTATGGAAAGGATCTAAACTCTTTTCCTGTGCCAACTCAGTGGCTGGACGCATCTGAAGCAATCATATTGATTGCTCTATTCAAGCGCCACATTGAAAACTGGAGGCTATGAAATCACATTCCAGAATGTGACGGTTGGTTTGATGACATTTAGCTGACTGAGATGTTTGTATCATTGGAACTAAAGGTGTCCACTACACAACGAGCACATGATAGGGACAGTGAAAAAAAATTGCTTCAGTTTCTGCCATTTCTCTTTGCAGCAACTCACAATACACAGTGCACTATTGTTTTTTTTTTTGTTTTTTGTTTTAAGCTAATATTTACTAGTCTAGCAACTCTCAATAGACTTTTGAGCTGGAAATACCAAACTCTGGTCAGGCCAATCACATCGTGCATAGAGTCGGTGGGAGGGCTTAACATAATGACGGCAGAGTTGCGTGCTACTGGCGATCGACGGTCTTTCGAATCGGCTTTGGCCGCGACTCTGGAAGACTTGGAGTTAAGCTTTTCTTTGAGAAAAGAGCAAAGAACGACACTGAAATCATTCTTAAGAAGGGAAGATGTGTTCGGAGTTTAGCCGACCGGATACGGCGAAAGTTTAATCTTTCAACTAGCTCTGGTTGGTTGTAGCTCTATCCAATTGTGTGCAGAGGGAATTTGAGACAACTGTTTATCCTGCCTCTCAGTTAAAGGGGTAACTATCAGGAAAATTAACAAATTATTTATACTGAAAGTGTTTTTAATTGAGGGCTAATTATCCATAAGAACAAGAACCACTTTAATTTACAGCCCATATATTCATACTTAACCTGTAACTATATGAAACAAGTGGGGAACAAACACCACTTTAATTTACAGCCCATAGATCCATACTTGCCCTGTAACTGTCAGGCCTGTTTGCAGACAGGAAGATGATGGGAGAAGCATGAAGTGCAAAACAGAGTTTAATATCAGGAACAGGGAGTGTAGCAAAGTTCGTATAGAAGGAAGGAAGAGGACACGGGGGTCGGCTGGACTGTTGATGCTCTTTTTATTATAGTAACGTAAATCACACACTCAGGCGTGTGCCTCCAGTCAAAACTCATGAACAATAAACACTTCCGGTTCACAGCACTTCCGGCTTCCGGGTCAGATTCAGTCTCTTTGTGGGTCGCATCAACAGTCCGACTCTCTCTCTCCCTGTTCTCTGGTTCCGCTGGTGTTTTATCCCCTCTCCGCGCTCATTACTGGAACAAGAGACAGGTGTTATTAATCTGCGTCCAACCCACTCACTTACCGCTCGTCCCGCGGCTCTCTCTCCCGCTGCAGACCTCGCTGAACCACGCCCCCCTTGCCACATACCCCCACCGCCCGACTCAGGCCGGGGAGCCGTCCGGCCTGCAGCCCCCCCCCCCCCCCCCCCCCCCCCCCCCCCATTTCTGGAGAGGAAATCGGCCACAGCCATCTGAGCACCCGGCCTGTGGACCACCTTGAACTTAAACGGCTGAAGAGCTAGATACCAACGGGTGATCCGCGCGTTGGTATCCTTTATGCGGTGGAGCCATTGGAGAGGAGCGTGGTCCGAACAGAGGGTGAACTCCCGCCCCAGGAGGTAATAGCGGAGGGTGAGAACGGCCCATCTGATGGCCAAACACTCCTTCTCTATGGTGCTGTACTTAGCTTCCCTCTTGGAGAGCTTACGGTTAATGTACAGCACCGGCCGCTCCCCCCCCTCCACCTCCTGGGCCAGGACTGCGCCCAGCCCCCTGTCCGACGCGTCAGTCTGCAACAAGAAAGGGAGAGAAAAGTCAGGGGAGTGTAAAAGCGGCCCGCCACATAGAGCAGCCTTCACTTGGGTAAAAGCCTGTTGACACGGCTCCGTCCACTGGACCGTATCTGGTAGCCCCTTTCTAGTAAGATCAGTCAAAGGGCTGGTGAGGTCCGAATAATTTGGTATAAACCGCCTGTAATATCCCGCCAGCCCCAAAAACTGTCTTACCTCCTTTTTGGTCTTGGGCCTCGGACAGGTTGCAATTGCGGCAGTCTTATCAATTTGGGGACGCACCTGTCCATGACCCAAGTGGAAGCCCAGATACCTTACTTCCACCCGCCCAATCGCACACTTCTTTGGGTTGGCTGTGAGCCCCGCTCCCCTCAGCGACCTCAGGACCGCCCTCACATGCTGCATATGCCGCTGCCAATCGTGACTATAAATCACTATGTCATCCAGATACGCAGCAGCATATGCGGCATGGGGACGCAAAATCCTATCCATGAGTCGCTGGAAGGTCGCGGGCGCCCCGAACAAGCCGAAAGGAAGCGTGACAAATTGGTGTAATCCAAACGGCGTGGTGAAAGCTGTCTTTTCTTTGGACAATGGAGACAAGGGGATCTGCCAATAGCCCTTTGTTAAGTCCAGTGTCGAATAAAATCGAGCCGTGCCCAACCGATCAAGCAACTCGTCAACCCGCGGCATTGGATACGCGTCGAATTTCGACACAGCGTTCACCTTGCGGTAGTCCACACAGAACCTGACCGAGCCGTCGGTTTTGGGGACCAAAACTATCGGGCTCGCCCAGTCACTGTTGGACTCCTCGATTACCCCCATGTCGAGCATTGCCCCTAATTCTTCCTGAACTACCTTTTTCTTGTGTTCAGGCAAACGATACGGCCGGCTGCGAACTACCACGCCCGGCTCGGTCTCGATATGGTGCTGAATCAAGTCGGTACGTCCCGGTAGGGGCGAGAACACGTCAGCGAACTCCGCCTGCAATTTGGATAAATCAGTGAGTTGGAACGGTGAGAGGTGATCTCCACCAGGGGCCAGCGCGACCGATTGTGCTTTAATGCTCGCCTCTGGCCCGAGATCATCCTCTCCCCCGATCACCGTTGCCAACAACACTGATTCCACCTCATTCCATTTTTTGAGTAGTTTGAGGTGGTATATTTGACGTGCCCCGTTCCTATCGGATCGTATCACTTCATAATCGAGCTCTCCTATCTGTCGTGCGACCTCAAACGGCCCCTGCCACTTTGACATTAATTTCGAGCTCGACGTAGGGAGTAGGACGAGCACTTTCTCTCCCGGTGTGAATTTGCGTAGCTTCGTACCCCTGTTATATGACCGGCTTTGGCGGTCCTGGGCTTGCAACAAATTCTCCCTCGATAGCCGCCCCAAGGTGTGGAGTTTTGTTCGCAAGTCCAGCACGTACTGAATTTCGTTTTTGGCCAAAGAAGGTCCCTCCTCCCAAGTTTCTCGTAGGACGTCCAGCACCCCCCGGGGCTGCCGTCCGTAGAGAAGCTCGAAGGGGGAAAACCCCGTGGAGGCTTGCGGAACCTCCCGCACGGCAAATAAGAGGGGTTCTAACCACCGATCCCAATTTTTGCCGTCTTCCTGTACGAATTTACGGATCATGGATTTAAGAGTGCGATTAAATCGTTCGACCAATCCGTCTGTTTGTGGGTGATAGACGCTTGTTCGAATCGACTTAACGCCCAATAACCCGTAAAGTTCGCTTAACGTGCGTGACATAAACGCCGTGCCTTGATCAGTGAGGATTTCCTTCGGAATCCCCACTCGGGAGATTAAACGAAACAGTGCGTCCGCAACACTCTTCGCGGAGATGTTGCGGAGAGCCACTGCCTCCGGATATCGTGTTGCGTAGTCCACGATAACTAACGCAAAACGATGTCCGCGTGCGGATCGCTCTAGTGGCCCGATGAGGTCCATCGCAATTCTCTCGAAGGGGACCTGCATTAATGGAAGGGGGCGCAATGGCGCTTTTGGGGCGGCCAGTGGATTCACCAACTGACATTCAACACAAGACGCGCACCACCTGCGCACATTGTCATGAATGCCTGGCCAAAAAAATCGGGTCATGAGGCAATTCAGCGTGGCCGCCTGTCCCAGGTGGCCCGCCATTGGATTAGAGTGAGCCGCCTGGAAAAGCATTTCCCGGCGGCTCTTTGGTACTAACAACTGGGTTGTATCTACCTTTGTCTGAGTGTCTCGGGTCACTCGATACAACCGATCCTTTATTATGGCAAAATATGGATACGAGACAGCCAAGGCAGGTTGGAGAGACTGACCGTCAATCGATCGGACCTGCTGGAAGGCATTTTTGAGGGTCTCATCTTGTGACTGCTCCAGAGGAAAGTCATCGCGGTCCGAGAGAATCAGTCTCTCGATCCCGCTCGGTTCCTCTGAAGCTCTCCCCAAGGGCCCCCAGCGGCCCCCAGGGCTGGTAGTGACAATGGCTCTGGTTCCGCCCCCTTTCCGCGCTCATTCTCCGGAGCCCGCGAACTCCCGGACGGTCCGAGGCCCATCCCACCCCGGCCTCTGGGGGGGACGCGAGGAGGGCCTGGAGGGCGGGACCTGGGGAGAGGGACAGGGCGAGAGAGAGAGAGAGAGAGGGGGGAGAGAGAGAGGGAGAAGTTAATGGGGGCTCGCCGACCCCCGGGCACGCCACCAGGTGGTCCTCCGCCAAGTTGATGGCCGTGTCCAGCGACGTGGGCCGGTGGCACTGGACCCACTCGGCGGTCTTCCTTGGGAGCCGAGCGATAAACTGCTCCAGCACCACCAGATCGACAATATGGTCCACATCGCTTCCGCCGGCCAGGAGCCATCTGCGGCACGCGTCCCGGAGCTGTTGGGCCATTGCGAAGGGTCGGCCGGCCTCACCCCACTCCATGGAACGGAACCGCTGTCTGTGTTGTTCCGGGGTCCGGCCGACCCGCTGAAGGATGGCCCTCTTCAGATCGTCATACTTCAGGAGGTTCGCGACCGGTAGTTGTTGCGCGGCCGCCTGGGCTTCTCCTGATAGTAGCGGTATGAGGCGCACCGGCCACTGTGCCCGGGGCCACCCGCAGGCCTCCGCGGCCTTCTGAAACAGATCTATGAAGGCCTCCGGGTCGTCTTCCGGCCCCATTTTATGGAGGGGCACGTGAACCGGTGCGCTGGCCAGCCCGGCGGCCTCGGCGCGAACCTCCCGATCCATCCAGCTCCGGAACCGCTCGCGGTCCTCTTGCTGGCCTTGGACTATCGCCTCGAAGCGGCGCTCCTGTTCCGTCCGAAGGTCCAGCATCGCCTGATGTTGTTCTTGGTGGAGGACCGCGAGGGAGTTGGTAATGTCCGCAAATGGCGTGGCGGAGGGCGTCTGCATGGCGGCGGCTCGGTCCTACTTCCTTCCCGGGTTTCGGCACCAGTGTAGCAAAGTTCGTATAGAAGGAAGGAAGAGGACACGGGGGTCGGCTGGACTGTTGATGCTCTTTTTATTATAGTAACGTAAATCACACACTCAGGCGTGTGCCTCCAGTCAAAACTCATGAACAATAAACACTTCCGGTTCACAGCACTTCCGGCTTCCGGGTCAGATTCAGTCTCTTTGTGGGTCGCATCAACAGTCCGACTCTCTCTCTCCCTGTTCTCTGGTTCCGCTGGTGTTTTATCACCTCTCCGCGCTCATTACTGGAACAAGAGACAGGTGTTATTAATCTGTGTCCAACCCACTCACTTACCGCTCGTCCCGCGGCTCTCTCTCCCGCTGCAGACCTCGCTGAACCACGCCCCCCTTGCCACAGGGAGGTACACACAACATTACACCATGAAAGACTCACAATATCAGACAACAAGTGACTTAGGCAATACTTATGTTGCGTTTCAGGCAAACCATAACCCGTGTTTTTCCGACCTTCTACCCGCGAAAATGCACTCGTGACTTCCCACCCGTGAACTCATACTAGATCGATGTACTCACAGTTACGGGTTCTGACGTCACATAGCCAGAGAAACAACAATGGCAGCCCCTATATGCGGTGTTTATACTCTAAAAAATGCTGGGTTAAAAGCAACCCAAGTTGGGTTGAAAATGGACAAACCCAGAAATTGGGTTGTGTGAACCCAGTGAATGGACCCATTTAAACAACCCAATTTCTGAGTTTGTCCCAACTTGGGTTGTTTTTTACCCAGCATTGTTTAGAGTGTATGGAAGTCATACATTAAAAAAACGAATTCTTTATTAAAATAAGGTATTGCTCTAACGTTATTTATCAGCAAATGTTATTTATTATCAGCAGCTTTTCTAGCATGAGCTAGTTTTCAGTCCATTGAGTGCAAGAATAAATTAACACCAAATACATTTCCAAATATAAAAAATAATGTAAAATAAAAGATATAACAGCTTCTCTTGCCTTATGCACCGTTTTTTCCTCCGTTTCCCTCAAATAAGCAAGGTGTAAGCAACTTTGGCGATGGAAATGATTGTAAATGAGCATAATCCTGTACGCCATGCTTTGTTTACATAGCCACCGCAATTCCTCGCTCTCAGGAAGTTTGGCGTGACTTTGCCTGGAACGCTACATAGTCGTCAGTTGGGTTTAAAATTGTAACTTACGGGCTCAAAAACGTGCCTGGAACACAGCATTACATAGGGAATACAAACAAGGATATCAAGACATAGCTGGAACATAATGAACTAATGATGATGCCGACCATGATGACAGACAAGTAGCGGGAAAACTAGAACAAATGAACATGTGACATGAGTGGCCAAGTCCATAGAACAAAACAGAACATAACAGTTACAGTAACTACATGGATAATTACCCCTTAATTAATACATACTTTCAGTATAAATAATTAGTTAATTTTCCTGCTAGTTACCCCTTTGATCCTCAAATATTACATATTTTCCCCTTATAACTCGTACTTACTTTATAGTTACACTAGAGTTACTGAAAGTTGCCCTGTAAATTTGCTTTGCTTACGCAGGGCTGTAATCTAAAGCATTAGTGAACTTATTCCTTGACAGTTCACTCTTACTTAAAAATAAAAAACAAAACAAAAGGAGCAAATGTAAAAACATTTGCTCCTTTTGTTTTGTTTTTATTTTAAATACCTTAAATATTTTATTTTACAAAAGTAAAATGCGGGCGATGTACCAATCTGTCGTGGTGAAGAAGGAGCTGAGCCATAAGGCGAGGCTCTCGATTTATCGGTCAATCTACGTTCCTATTCTCACCTATGGTCATGAGCTGTGGGTCATGACCGAAAGGACAAGATCCCAGATACAGGCGGCTGAAATGAGCTTTCTCCGCAGGGTGGCTGGGCGCTCCCTTAGAGATAGGGTGAGAAGCTCGGTCACTCGGGAGGAGCTTTGAGTAGAGCCATTGCTCCTTCACATCGAGAGGAGCCAGCTGAGGTGGCTCGGGCATCTATTTCGGATGCCTCCTGGACTCCTTCGCAGGGAGGTGTTCCGGGCACGTCCCACCGGGAGGAGGCCCCGGGGAAGACCCAGGACACGCTGGAGGGATTATGTCTCCCGGCTGGCCTGGGAACGCCTCGGGGTTCCCCCAGAGGAGCTGGAGGAAGTGGCTAGGGAGAAGGAAGTCTGGGCGTCTCTGCTTAGACTGTTGCCTCCGCGACCCGGCCCCGGATAAGCGGAAGATAATGGATGGATGGATGGATGGATGGATGGATTTTACAAAAGTCATTTTTGTGTATTAGTATGGATGATTTAGACAATTGAAGGTCAGCATCAAAGACATTGGTTATTAAATACATAAAGTGTCCTCTAACATATTTAATTATTGCAGGTTTGCGTAATGTTTATGAGTTTGCATTTATATTTTTAATTCATTTTGAGGAGTACTAGCATCTTTCATTTTCCTCAAAAGGGGGGGGGGAGGAGAGGTGTCAGTCGATTAATGAGAAAACAAATGTACTTATTTGAAAAGTAATGCCTTAATTTACTTACTTAATTGCTAAAAATAATTACATAACTTCTGTTAGTTGTAATGCGAAAATGTAAACATGCTTTATTGAGCTTAAACTGTAAGAAAAAGTGTTGAATAATTCAACAGAACAGCATTCTACTCTCATACACTTGTTTTCATACAATTTACAGTGTCTCAAGGACATGCAAGTTCTTATACTCATGATAAAGTTTAGAATTCTCACATTGGTCAACCTCAACATCAGTGTTCATGTTGCGGTGCACCATGCAATTACATCAGTACTGAGTTAAACTAACAAACAACATGTACTTAATGTAATGACTGCAGCTGCGCGTAATTACTGATATGGCTATTTAAATGAATTATAATAATATGTGTAAAATGAACACTGTAATGTAAAGTGATAAAATAACTGATTTCAGAATTTGTGTGTGTGTGTGTGTGTGTGTGTGTGTGTGTGTGTGTGTGTGTGTGTGTGTGTGTGTGTGTGTGTGTGTGTGTGTGTGTGTGTGTGTGTGTGTGTGTGTGTGTGTGTGTGTGTGTGTGTGTGTGTGTGTGTGTGTGTGTGTGTGTGTGTGTGTGTGTGTGACTAAAATGGATCATTTCTTGTACATCTACAATATTTTTCTATTAAAGATAATGGTAATTGGTCATTATTAACAATTTGTGACTCATTTTGTTGCCTAATCTTTACACAGAGGTGCTTGTGCTGAAAAATATTGTATAAAGCTTACAGAACGGATGTGGTTTACATAAAATAATTAGGTAAAGCAAATAATGAAATCCTTTTTATATTGAACATGTGAAAGTGCTCAAATGCACATACCTTTGAAATGGTACGTTTGCTCTTTTTGAACATCTCAGTCAGCAAATCGCTGTGGTCTCACAGGTTGTGCAAAACAAAAGAGTTCCTATTAGTTGGCCTATGGCGTTTCCAAATCTCACAATTTTACGCAAGAGAGCATATTAACGTCCATTATGGCGGATCTGATTATACGGAATAATTACCTTAATTGGAGGTCACACCCCACCTCGCAGCAGACCACCATGATGGGAAGAAACTGTGCTCCAAAACACTGAAAAGTAATGAAGCAATGTTTTGTTTCCTTTTCAGAGCTTAGAGCAGCACTAAAGCAACACAGCAGGTTTTTGTCAGTGTACGATACAGATAGGTACGATCCCTCAGTGGTGGGAAGCTTTATCTTCTTACAGAAAAAAAGAATTGAATGTTATGTGAAGCGTCTTCAAAAGAGCTGCCTCAAAAGACTTTGCTAAGCTGAATGATGTTCTGACGATCCAAGGAAAAGAACTTTGGAGAGCCGATACGGAGGACCATATTCATATTTTCAACATGAATATTTAAAAGTCAATGCAAGTGCTGATGCATACATGAATTTACCTGGGAATACCTTACACTGCTTGACCTGAATATTTTTGCATGCTCTGTCTTTAGAGTTTTTAAATGCATTAAAGGGACAGTTCACCCTATAATGAAATTGATTTCTGTCATGATTTATTCACCCGTTCCAAACCTATGCCTCTTCTGTGGAACACAAAACAAAACAAAAAAGACTGTAATGTCTTTTATGTTATACATTCCAAATAAAAATACTGGAAAAAAGAAACCCGATTCCCACAAAAATATTAAGCAGCACAACCGTTTTAAAAATTGATAATAATAATTATAATAAATGTTTCTTCAGCCCCAAATCATCATATCAGAATGATTTCTGAAGGATCATGTGACACTGAAGACTGGAGTAATGATGCTCAAAATTCAGCAGGAAACAAAATACATTTTAAAATATATTAAAATAATTTAAATATATTATAGTTGAAAACTTATTTTAAATTTAAATAATAGTATTTCACAATATTATTTTACAGTTTTTTGCCTTTGTGAGCATGAGACTTATTTAATTAAACAAATAACAACATTTGAACAGTAGTTTACATTAAAAATTAAAAATAACTAATATAAATATAAGAAAACAATTACAGTTATAACAAATCTTGCATGCAATTTTTTAATACTCGAAATTATTTTCTGCATTCTTCATGCCTCCCTTCCGTATCACACACTATATTACTCATCAGTGTCACATGCCTGTCCTGTCTTGTGTGCACATGTGGGTTCTGTCATGTCTTGCATGTGCTACTGTCAACCCCGCCCTTCTTGTTATCTGATTATTGGTTTATTTGCCCCACCTGTTCTCCCTCATTATCTGCCTTGTTTGTTCCCTTTATAATCTCCTTGTGTTTGTCAGTCTGTGTTGGATCCTTGTGTAATGTCTGCGTCTTCCGTCCTCCCCGTGATTCTGTTGGTTTGTTTAAGTTTGTATTTATATTATTCTATTATGTGTTTTTCCCCCTCGTGGGTTTTGTTTTGAGTTTATGTTTTATTTTATAATAAATTATTATTTTCTGCACTTGAGTCCTCGCACCCTTTTCCCTTGTCTGTGACGTGACAGAAGGATCCAACCAATGTCGAGGACTCAGCGGAAGAGGATTTCGCCCCATCTACCTGCTCCTACTGTCTCGTGCTCCCACTATGAGCGCATCCTGAGGTTCCAGACCTTAGCATCCCTCCGCCAACATGGGACCGATCTGAGGAGTTTTGCGATCGAGTTTCTTGAAGCAGCAGAGGGATTGAAGCTGAATGAGGGCCCTCTTAAGGATCTTTTCTTTTATGCGCTCGATGGGCCCATGGACTGGCTTTTTAGGAGCATGTATGATGGGGGGACTTTTGAGTCAATGGTGGAGGGTCTCGCTCGAGAGCAGGAACGAGCTGCCAGGGAGAGTATCCCTGTACCGGTGGTCTCAGTGCCGGTGGATAGTATTCCAGTGGTCCCTGTGCCTGTGGTCCCAGTACCGGTGGATCGTATTCCGGTGGTCCCGATGCCGGTGGTCCCTATACCGGTGGATCGTGTTCCGGTGGTCCCTATACCGGTGGATCGTGTTCCGGTGGTCCATATACCGGTGGATCGTATGCCGGTGGATCGTGTTCCGGTGGTCCCTGTGCCGGTGGATAGTATTCCAGTGGTCCCTGTGCCTGTGGTCCCAGTACCGGTGGATCGTATTCCGGTGGTCCCTGTGCCGGTGGATCGTGTTCCGGTGGTCCCTGTGCCGGTGGATCGTGTTCCGGTGGTCCCGATGCCGGTGGTCTCTGTTCCGGTGGATAGTGTTCCGGTGGTCCCTGTGCTGGTGGATCGCATTCCGGTGGACGCCGCTGGGCCGGAGATGCCTCCCAGGCGTCCTGCTCTCACCGCACCTCCCAGGCGTCCTGCTCTCACCGCGCCTCCCAGGCGTCCAGCTCTCACCGCGCCTCCCAGGCGTCCAGCTCTCACCGCGCCTCCCAGGCGTCCAGCTCTCACCGCGCCTCCCAGGCGTCCAGCTCTCACCGCGCCTCCCAGGCGTCCAGCTCTCACCGCGCCTCCCAGGCGTCCTGCTCTCCGTGCGCCGCTGAGGCGTCCTGCTCTCCGTGCGCCGCTGAGGCGTCCTGCTCTCCGTGCGCCGCTGAGGCGTCCTGCTCTCCGTGCGCCGCTGAGGCGTCCTGCTCTCCGTGCGCCGCTGAGGCGTCCTGCTCTCCGTGCGCCGCTGAGGCGTCCTGCTCTCCGTGCGCCGCTGAGGCGTCCTGCTCTCCGTGCGCCGCTGAGGCGTCCTGCCCTCCGTGCGCCGCTGAGGCGTCCTGCCCTCCGTGCGCCGCTGAGGCGTCCTGCCCTCCGTGCGCCGCTGAGGCGTCCTGCCCTCCGTGCGCCGCTGAGGCGTCCTGCCCTCCGTGCGCCGCTGAGGCGTCCTGCCCTCCGTGCGCCGCTGAGGCGTCCTGCCCTCCGTGCGCCGCTGAGGCGTCCTGCCCTCCGTGCGCCGCTGAGGCGTCCTGCCCTCCGTGCGCCGCTGAGGCGTCCTGCCCTCCGTGCGCCGCTGAGGCGTCCTGCCCTCCGTGCGCCGCTGAGGCGTCCTGCCCTCCGTGCGCCGCTGAGGCGTCCTGCTCTCCGTGCGCCGCTGAGGCGTCCTGCTCTCCGTGCGCCGCTGAGGCGTCCTGCTCTCCGTGCGCCGCTGAGGCGTCCTGCTCTCCGTGCGCCGCTGAGGCGTCCTGCTCTCCGTGCGCCGCTGAGGCGTCCTGCTCTCCGTGCGCCGCTGAGGCGTCCTGCTCTCCGTGCGCCGCTGAGGCGTCCTGCTCTCCGTGCGCCGCTGAGGCGTCCTGCTCTCCGTGCGCCGCTGAGGCGTCCTGCTCTCCGTGCGCCGCTGAGGCGTCCTGCTCTCCGTGCGCCGCTGAGGCGTCCTGCTCTCCGTGCGCCGCTGAGGCGTCCTGCTCTCCGTGCGCCGCTGAGGCGTCCTGCTCTCCGTGCGCCGCTGAGGCGTCCTGCTCTCCGTGCGCCGCTGAGGCGTCCTGCTCTCCGTGCGCCGCTGAGGCGTCCTGCTCTCCGTGCGCCGCCCTGGGTGCCTGAACTTTTTGTTTTCCTCATGTGTCCCTTGTTGACCCCTCCCTTGTCTGTTCCTTCCTTGTCTGTCCCTCCCGTGCCCCCCTGGTCTGTCCCTCCCGTGCCCCCCTGGTCTGTCCCTCCCGTCCCGCCCTGGTCTGTCCCTCCCGCCCCGCCCTGGTCTGTCCCTCCCGCCCCGCCCTGGTCTGTCCCTCCCGTCCCTCCCTGGTCTGTCCCGCCCGTCCCTAGTGGAGCGTCTGGTAGCCGCTCCTTAAGGAGGGGGTAATGTCACATGCCTGTCCTGTCTTGTGTGCACATGTGGGTTCTGTCATGTCTTGCATGTGCTACTGTCAACCCCGCCCTTCTTGTTATCTGATTATTGGTTTATTTGCCCCACCTGTTCTCCCTCATTATCTACCTTGTTTGTTCCCTTTATAATCTCCTTGTGTTTGTCAGTCTGTGTTGGATCCTTGTGTAATGTCTGCGTCTTCCGTCCTCCCCGTGATTCTGTTGGTTTGTTTAAGTTTGTATTTATATTATTCTATTATGTGTTTTTCCCCCTCGTGGGTTTTGTTTTGAGTTTATGTTTTATTTTATAATAAATTATTATTTTCTGCACTTGAGTCCTCGCACCCTTTTCCCTTGTCTGTGACGTGACAATCAGGCTGTCAAAAAAAATAATAATAATAATTGGTCACAGGCCAAATATAAGGTTGAAAGTGAAACCTAGAGGATATTTGTATGAAATAATTTGCATGCACAATATAGATCACAAGGGTTAAAACATCCTCCTACACCTAAACAACTGCCATCTTTTCACAACATTTTTAGATGACCTTTTGAGCAGTACTTTTTTTTGGACCTACACACTCTAAAAAATGCTGGGTTAAAAACAATCCAAGTTGGGTTGACAATGGACAAACCCAGAAATATGGTTGTTTGAACCCAATGAATGGACCCATTCAAACAACCCAATTTCTGGGTTTGTCCATTTTCAACCCAACTTGGGTTGTTTTTAACCGATCATTTTTGCAGCTCTCTTACACAATCCTTAAAATGGTTCACAGCTTGACTGAGGAAAAGGGTTGTCTTTTGACTGCTGCTAAGATGCCCAACCGGTCAACAAGAGATTACCTTTGAGTATTACAGCATTGTGTCTTGTAAACAAAAAAGTCAAGTTGGAGTTACTGAAAATCGCTGCTTTAAAATATATTTCGTAACAGCAATTTAGTCTCTATTGACATTCATGAAACATGCTGAGCTGGTCCTGAAACTTTAAATTGCATGACAGAGGAAGAGCCAGTCACATCCTCATTGTCAGTTTTTGCACAAAAAGCAGCATATCTCCATAATTGCATGTACCCCCCCCCCCCCTCAGCTCTCTGTCTCCCTCTTCCTTCTCTACTCTCATCTTATTCCTTTCGCTCACTTTGTAATCCTTGTCATTCAGTAGCACACACATACACACACAAACAAACATATATATATATATATATATATATATATATATATATATATATATATATATATATATATATATATATATAATATGACTCACATAAACCAACTTCATCCTTGCTGAAAGTCCATTAAGGGCCAGTAGTTCGTTCTGACAGTTCATCGCTGTGCAGATACACAATCATTGCAAGTGAGTAAGTGACTGCCCTCCTACCAGCACCAGACAAAAGTCTATTCAGGCTTTTCACACACATTCTTTTTTCTTTTTCTTTTTTTCAGTTCACTTTAGAATATCGACATGATGTTTCCAACAGAATTCATTTCAGCATCTAGAAGTTTCATAATACCAAACACTAAGATAAATATACAAGCAGGATCCATTTATCACTTCTGTACCTTTTCTGCATCAGGCTCTCAGCGGGTCTTACAACTTACATTTGCTAAGCCAGAGGGCAGTTGGAAGTGGTGCTATAACTGTCCATATTGGCAATAAGATAAGAGATGGTGTGAAAAGATCAGCGCATCAGCAGAAGAACAGTTAGGGGTAAATACCTGCATCTCACTATGACGAGGATCAGTCATATTTAGATTTTTATGTAAATAAAACTGAGACGGCCACATTTCTCAGTGGGTGGGCATTAGCAGCCCCAGCGTCTCAATTCCCTGCTGAGTTAATGGCCCTGCCGACCTTACAACAGGATAAAGCATGTTTGAAATTATCGCTGCCAGTTGGTGGGACAGATTTCTGTGAACTTCTATGCACTGACTAGCCATTTTCCTGTTCTGATTCAAACCACAAATGCACCTGTTAAACAGTGAAAATATCTATCTATCTATCTATCTATCTATCTATCTATCTATCTATCTATCTATCTATCTATCTATCTATCTATCTATCTATCTATCTATCTATCTATCTATCTATCTATCTATCTATCTATCATCTATCTATCTATCTATCTATCTATCGATCGATCGATCGATCGATCGATCGTTCGTTCGTTTGTTCGTTCGTTCGTTCGTTCATTCGTTCATTCGTTCGTTCGTTCGTAAAGTCCAGGCATGGTGAGAAACTAAGGTCAAAAGAAACAGGATGTAAACTAAAAGTCCTTGAATATGATCAGTTATGACAGTTGACACGCGCTAGGCCATCTGGCCAATCAGAGCTAAGTATTGGCTCTTGAAAAGGAAGGGTCTAGTGACACTTTGGACAAGTTGTTTGAGAATCATAAAAAAATGTGTTGATGAGACCTCCGGAACAAAATTAGGAACCTTGTACCCTTAAATGCATGAATGCCAATAATTATTACTTATTAGGGTCTTTAGCGACCCGGCTTTATATTTAACACAGACGGTTCTCTACCTGTTGTATTAAACTCCTTATATTAGAGTAACAATTACAGAAGAATAAAGCATATTGTGGAAGCTTGGAAGGGTTCAGTCTGAGAAAATAATTTATACCATTATCACTGTCCTTGTCAGAGTTCATTTCCCAATACATTCAGCATCTGGCTCATATTTGCAATCTCAGATATTTTCTCAAAACTATAATTGTCAACATCTTCAAAATCAATATTTTGATCACTGACAGCTTCTTCGCCAGATCCACCACCTAGCGACAGTGACACTTATATTTGATTGCGTTCAGTATTTGCTCTGCAGTGAATTCCTGAGCCATTTCAAGGCTTCCTGGTTATACTTTCTATTAATTCGTTTTCTGCCTGCAGTATGAGTGAAATGTCACCTTATCGTTGTGTATCAGGTGTTGTCATCTTGTGGAATAAAGGTGAATTTCACTTATTCTGTCATAAGATTTAAATATTGTTGTGCAGACAAAATATACCTACACTGTTACACACTTTGTATTATTACATTTTTCTCAGTCGCTTACATTTCTCGAATCAAACTCACAATTTGCGAAACAGTAAGTGCATTTCTCAAAACAATTTGTACAAATAGCAAAACACCATGGATAACCTGCAAAAGCCACTCTCTTACTCAAAATCTTTAGTCCATCTCTCAAAAGTAAATATCTGTGTCAATGAACATGTTAGTGCCATCAGAATGACAAGTCCTTGTGTCATTGTGTACGGATAAGACAGTCAAATTGTTTAGTCATGTTGTCAATGTAACAGGAATAAAGTCTGGAGGGATGTTTTGATGGAAACTACGGCTAAAGTTTTGATGACAATTATTGTCAATTGTAAGTTACATCTTATATGTGTGAGTGTAATTGCAAGAGAATGGAAAAGATTCAAATTTACACTCTTACTGTTTGTACTGTATTTTATTGCCAGAACATGTCATTGAGATCCAGAAATGAAAAGACAGCACTAATTAGCACACAAAAAAACCTAGAGAAGAAATGTGAATATAGGAAAAACTGTACATGCGGTGCTGTAGAAATGAAAGCTTTAGCATAAGTTCTGCTGGGAAGACTCAATTACTACGTCACTTAATGCCTTCACTCTAATCCAATGATATTCTCATGCTCACGGTATAAAGGCTCTGTACTTACACATGTTTGAGTTCGCAGATACTGAAGTGACGATTACCCCCATCCTCCCCACCACCACCAGGATGGCCCTGTCCATACCCTACCGGGGGGTCGGCTGCGCCCCTGCCCTTGTCTTCAGGCAGGAATTGCAGATCCGAGACCCTCGGATTATGCTCTTCGGACGGGGCCTACGCCAAAATGACTCTGTACACTATCAGCTTGCTGAGCTGTTAATAAATGCACTATTGTTAATATATTTCTCCCCGAGTCTTTCTGGTAGAAATATATATCTGTTAGTTGATGATTTACCAATTCAGGACAGATTTAGAAAAAAGTCTAATGGAAATATAGAAAGTAGACATATTATGATAACTTGTTCAACAATATAAATATACATATAAAGACTTATGCTATGAGCTTGTGCCTAAATGTTGTGGGGGGTGAGACTATTCAACAGAGACCCAATATAATACATTTTGATCAACATGACATAAGCAACTGATAATGTAGGAAACAACAGAGAATTGTACATAATCATGGATGTACCAAAGCATTTGCAACTTGTTCAGAGAAATGAGGAACTGCTTTTTGTGCACAAGTACACAAGTGACACAATGATGTGAGAATTGAACAGGTAGTTTTGAGAATTTCAATTCTGATCTGAGAAATGTACCAAAACGACTGAGAAAAACTGTAACGACCCTAACAAAAAAGTGTTATATTGTTTTTTAATAAACTGATTAAGGAATACTAAGAACTTGTATGTCTAAGTTAAAAAATAAAAAATAAGGAGCAGGTAATAAATGTCCCAGGTCACTAAAGAACTGATGTATGTACTGTATAAATATGAAAGAATGTTCTGTATTGTTTTTTACAGGTGTACCTGTATTTTAAATTACACATTGCATTAGTTTGTATTTTCCACCCTGCCCTCTTCTGGGGGAGGGTGTGATGTAGTCACCATCTCACTATGAGCAGTCCCCTCCATCTCTGGGTTGCCCATCTCAGAGCCACTTGCTCCTGCCTTTACCGCCCCTCTTGGTGTGGACTGGACAGTCTGGGTACCCTGCCAATCCACCTGCTGCTCATTATATACCTGCGCTGCGAGGCATAGAGAAATCATTTCATGCCAAGATGCATTGTCTCGTTTAGTTATACTTGAAGTAGATTGGCCTCTCTAAAGAGTTCGACATAGTCTTCGACATGGGATTGGCAATAAAAACAACAGTTACAAATACATTTTCATAAAATAAAGTAACAATGACAATAATAATGTATTCATTTAAATCATTTTAAGATAACTAAAGGCAATAGCCAGTCTGAGTGTTGTTGCTGACTATCTTCATCCCTTTAAGACCACAGTGTACCCATCATCTGATGGCTACTTCCAGCAGGATAATGCCCTATATGTCACAAAGCTCAAATCATCTAAAACTGGTTTATTGAACATTATGATGAGTTCACTAAACTCAAATGGCCACTACAGTCACCAACACATTCTCACACCCAACTCGTCACATATGGACGCTTGACCAGGACCCCTTGTCGTCACTTTTCAACGAACTGGGCGTACCTTTATCGTCAATTTTCGATGCACTGGGTGCTCCATTCATTTCAATGAGAAACCTTTGGCGTCATACACAGACGCATTTACTTATTTGCGTTTGTAAAAGCAGACATGATTTTATTAATATTTAAAGGCTACTTTTATATTTTGCAGCATTTAACTCCACTCCTACCCTAAACCTACCCATATATAAACAATATAAAACACATACCAGGCAAATAAATGTACAGTCACAAGAATTTATTGCAAAATCTGACCGAAACAGTATAAAAGTATTAGCTCATGTTGCATTCCAAGTCTTCTGAAGTCATACGATGTCTTCATGTGAAGAACTGAGTTGATCTTGATGTTTAAATCGCTGAAATGATGATCCCGCTGCCCCGTGAACGAACTCATTCATATCTCATTCAAATAATTCAAAAGACTCTTAAACATGATGCAATCGGTCACAAGACGCAGGAGAGCCAATGACATTTTACAATCAATGCTGACGTAATGATGCAATTGGTCACAAGATATATGAGAGCCAATGCAATTTCACTATGAAATCTGAAGTACGGGCGGCAATATTTGGAATTTGATGTGTTCATGATCTTCGGCGGATGGAGATGCTGATCGCTTTTGGGGATTTTCTTCATGCAAATCGTTTGGCCTCGGAAAACTTGGATTATTTAACTTTTTTTGAACAACTTGTGGATGCAGTCGTATGTTATATCCTGTGTTTTATATCATGTTCACACATATGGGTAGGTTTAGGGATGGGGTGGGTTGGGTTACATGTTAAAATGTGTCTAAATAGCGTAAATAAAATAAATGTAAATGAAGTCGTGAGTTCAATAACATGTTGTTGTTTAGTTCTGGAAGGATGAGAAAAGGAAAGAGAATTAAGGAAGGAAAAGTGGCCAAGAAAGACAATCCAAGTTGCCTTTCAAGAGCGCACTAGATTTTGTCAAACTCTGTCAACACTATAAGTGATTTGATAACAAATATTCATAAACATGTTGATCTATACACCAAAACACACACCACACACTCATATCCTCTTGTCCTGAGCTTGACACTGAGTGTAAATCCCTCTTGATTGCAAAACAGTGACACAAGTTTACTCAGTGAAGTCTCTAGAGAAGGGCTCTCTGTGTCCCCTTGATTCCAAAGGCCCGGATATCTGGACAGGCCGTTCTCACGCTGGCTGGACGTGGCGTAGTTTAAGCGCAAATGGACAGTGTGACTCCACATGCCTCTTTTAGATTCTGCTTAGGTGAAACCTATGGTTTTCATTTTCTCTTGTTCTCTTCATTATTATTTCTTACAGAGGAATGCATGGTCAAAATTAACCCTCAGTCACAGGTTAATTATTCTCAGCTTTAAGGAAAATAGTATACTCTCCAGAAACTGCAGCTGAAATCTAACAATGATAGACATGAAGCTAATAAGATTATTGCATTTGCCCAGCGTGTTCTAGTGCTCCTTTACCTATTAAATATAACTGACCAATTCTAAAGCATTAGATCTCTCTAACGGTATTGATACATAAAAAATGTGCATATAGATCATGGTTCTTTAAACCAGCCTGAACCGCTAATATCGCTGATCGATCCATGTTTCATGCTGTTAACCTCTTACACTCAGGGCCATTTTTTTGGATTTCCACCTGGATTTGGCCTTCCCAAATTGAAAAGCCTCCCATTCACACATACAGTGGTCTAGGTTCAGAATTTTGGTGTCATTTTACAGGAAACCCTTTGAAGTTACATAAACCACTGCTAAAAGTAATAAACATGTAAGTATATGTTGTCTAAGCTGTAATAACCCCCCCCCCCCCCCCCCCCCAAAAAAAGTAGGCGCTTTTTGATTAAAAAAGTATTAATTTAGTGTAAATACATTACTTTGGGTAAAACAAATCTCCAGAAAGTATAGACTCTAAGCTTTCAAATGGTACCACATATGACATCATAGCTCCTCCCCAGACATTTAAAATGGAACGTATATACATGACAATGTCATTCCCGTCCCTGTACTGCCCCTTCCATCTAAATGTTGCAGCAGAATTCGAGACTCATTAGAACAGGTAATGTTTTTCCAATCTTCTATTGTCCAATTTTGGTGAACCTGTGTGAATTGTAGCCTCAGTTTCCTGTTGTGAGCTGCTGCTGTAGCCCATCTGCTTCATGAGTGACCTGTTGTACAGTCAGAGATGCTCTTCTCTGAAAAGTGTTGTTGCTGTCTCTCTGTCTCTGGTAAAGTAGGAGCAGTATAAATTTCTAATTTATTTATTCACAAAAGTTGGTCCAAGCTAGTCAAAATCACACTTTGCATTATCAGTCCTGCAAGTCGGTCTCTTCAATAAGGGTCTGTAGGCTAATTAAATGTTTCCCTTGTATCACACTCCCACACACAAGAGCACAGAACAAGTGGCAATTCCACTCCAGATGAAAACGAACCCTGACCAACACAACTACAGCTGCCTCAGAAGACGATGCAGTATGTGGCTCTAGGAAGAAAGAGCTGTAATTTTCAAAGAATTATCACAAATGAAAACTTTTCATGATCATTCTAACCACCAGACTTCTCTACCTTTTTAAAGTTTCACAATACACACATTGTTTTTCACATTAGTTTTGTATAGAATTGATTTGCCACATTCCTGCAAAATGAAGTCTGACAGTCCTAAAAAAAAAGTTCCCTGAAGCTATTACATTTGTGTTGCAAAGCCCATGAATCACTTTTTTTTTCTTCTTTTTTTCAAAGACATAATAAAAATTTAAGTTTGGTGAGTTCACCAAGTCCGGTTGCCTTTATTTAAAAAAAAAAAACTCATTACAAATGTCCAAGTTCATGAACTGATAAAGCTGCTGAACAGTGATAATATAATATAATATAATATAATATAATATAATATAATATAATATAATATAATATAATATAATATAATATAATATAATATAATTTCAAGTACCTATTTTTATATTTTAAAATGTACCAATGAACCAAACTTTTGCTTAATTCCTGTGGTCATGTTTTATCTTTTCTAGTACACACTTGATGTAATTGTTCTGTCTGTCAACATTATGGCACCGTTACGTTTTCACTGCACTATAGTGAAAATAGGGGTCTTCTTTTCTGAAAATCATAACAGAGCAGAGAAAGTAGACAGCTGGAGAGATAGAAAGAAGACAGAGAATGAGAAGAGGAAGAGGGTCTGTGTTTAGAGATTAGAAAGAAGCCTGGTGTCTGATGGATACACAAAAGAATTAAACTAAGCAAGAGCAGATCTTATGTTCAGTTACTACTGTTGTGTTGGGTTCATTCTGGACTGATTTGTATTTTGTGCTAGTTTCATTACATTGTGGGGAATTTGGTTGCATTGTATGCTGCACCAACAAGGGCCCCGGTAAATAAACATAAAGAAAAACTATTAATTGTTATACAGTATACAAGGCTTTAAAGAAATGTGACTGATGTACAAACAACCATAACAGAGTTTTCTGAAATGGGGAAAAATATCAAATTATATACATAAATATGTTTGCCCCATTGTATCGCCTGAATGTGGCTTTTTGCATTCAGTGAACAACCAAATTTAAATTTGCAACCGAGGAAAATTATTAGGACAGATGACAAGAACTTTTTTCCATTATAATTGCTGCTCAGTATCAAGGTCTGGCTTATAAAACCAAATGGTTTGTTCATTTATGTGTCTGTTCCTACACCAAATTTTAAAATAGTTATTTTGTATTTTTGTCAAATATATATTTTTCCCATTATGCTGACAGTTTTGTAAAAAAATAAAATAAAATAAAAATACTAGTTTTCACATGTACAGACAGAGAGATGTCCCATCAAGTGCTATTGTATTTGTTGGAGCTATTTGTGTTGGAAGGATAAAGTGGGTAAACAGCAACACAATTTTCTTTATAATGTGCAGGGCTCTGAAAACCTCTGTATATACGTGCATAATGTGAGTCTTTGTTTACAGGTTCTCTATTGGTTTGATCTCGCCAAATGGTGTAAACAAGCTGCTTATATGAAAACTTAGGTTAAAGGAATCTGCTTTGTTTCAAGCTGCTTTGACAGGCACCTGGGGTCTCACAAAGACTCAGGTTGTCAAATCACTGAACTCTAAAGCTGTCAAAGCACTTCTTGAACATTTGGCCACAGAAAGTTACTTGGCTGAAAAGTAAAAAAGCTGAAAAGTTGTTCCATAAATTATAAAAATACATTATGAGGGCTGACAAAGTCTGCAGTTGAATAACCTGCCGTTTGAGGTAAAAATATTTTCCAGCTTTTCAGGAGGTGTAGCAGGGCTAAAGGCCGGCCCTGTTTATTTTCTCAACAAAACCCAACATCATCCATCAGCATGTCTTCATTTCAACCCTGTTTATTGATCAATAAAAACTGAAAACCTTGTATAACTCTTAAGGTCATTGCATGCAATAAATAAAATATACATTTTAAGCCTATTTGAAATGTGCTAGGTTTACTGTATGAAGCTGATGATATACCTTGAAACAATCACATATTGCCAAAACTTTTGGGATGCCTGCCTTTACATGCACATGAACTTTAATAGCATCCCATTCTTAAACCGTATGGGTTTAACTGGCCCACCCTTTGCAGCTAATACAACTTCACCTTTTCTGGGAAGGCTTTCCACAAGGTTTAGAAGTGTGTTTATGGGATTTTTTTGTGAGGTCAGGCACTGATGTTGAATGAAAAGGCCTGGCTCACAGTCTCTGCTCTAATTCATCCCAAAGGTGTTCTATGGGGTTAAGGTCAGGACTCTGTGCAGACCAGTCAAGTTCCTCCACACCAAACTCACTCATCCATGTCTTTATGGACCGTGCTTTGTGCACTGGTGTGTAGTCATGTTGGAACAGGAAGGCGTCATCCCCCAAACTGTTCACACAAAGTTGGGAGCATGAAATTGTCAAAAATGTCTTGGTATGTTGAAGCATTAAGAGTTCCTTTCACTGGAACTAAGGGGCCAAGCCCAACCCCTGAAAAACAACCCCTCACCATAATCCCTCCTTCACCAAACTTCACACACTCGGGACAATGCAGTTAGGCAAGTTACTGTTCTCCTGGCAACTGCCAAACCCAGACTCATCAATCGGATTGCCATACAGATAAGCATGATTCGTCACTCCAGAAAATACATCTGTAGAGTCCAGTGGTGGCATGCTTTATGGAGTTTAGCCTTGCTGTATCCTAATTTGGATGTTAGTTATGATATAGAATTGTTTTCTACTTACAATGATTATAAATGTCAGAAAGAAGCATGCAGGCAGACACAAGTCTGTGCATGTTTTCTCGGTCTCACCCTATCAGAACCTGAATCTCAGATCACAGTCTGCATCACACCTTTTTTGTGATCTGTGAAAAGAGATCAGGACGGTCCTTTGTGGGTTTCACCATCTTATTGCATGATGGCTTAATGGTTTCTCAGACAGAAGACTAATCAAAACAAGATCTCGAGCGCTCTACCTCTCACATCCCATCAACTTCCACTTAGCATTCCTTCAAAATTATTGGGTCAAAGGGTTTATTTTCTCACACGTTTGATACATACAAAGAAAACAAATATGTGGAAATCAATACACATCTTCTAGCGTCTTCTTATTAGAAAAATTAACCTTGTTAGGTCTGAAAGCATAATTCATCCCAGCTGAAGAAGTGATCTAAATGAACAGATATTTCATCCATTTTGCTTGCTGTTTGATCTCCAAGAGGGATATGATCTATATGTAGAAGCTAAATCTAATACAAGCTACTGAGGTGTTTTGGTCCCGGAGAAACTAGGTTGACTCGCGTTACGTTGTTTCTAGTTCATCCATAAACACAAGAAAAGCCATTCTTTCTTTGCATCCGATCACCGCTTTATTGTGGCTCGCCAACTCCAAACACCATCAATTACTCTCATTGTGTACAGTTCATTTAATGGAAAAGAGTGTCCTTAAATGTTCCCCGCTATTGCGGTCAAAACCTTTTTGCCCTTCCGGGTCAAAACACCTGGCTTCCATCATAAAGGAAGCACACCTATATACAGCAATAGTGTACCAACAGCGCCACTCTGTGGTCAACACAAGAACATCTTATTTTGGCTCCTACATACCGACCCCTAATTGTTAATGATAAACAAACATAACAATTCAAATACAATAAAAAAGGAGCCAAAGACATTACCATACACCCAGTCAAAGCAATGTTATTTAAACTTCATGTAGTAGACAAAGTTTTGTTATTGGTCGTTCAATGATGCTGGCTTTAGTCTGCAACCTCACAGAACGCACCAAACCATGTTTATCTGAAAAAACCTCTATGACCTTGCCCAGAGCCCAGGAACCACGAGAAGCTGATGAGTCCATAATCGCCACAATGTCTCCAACAAGTAAACTCCTTTTCTTTAGATTCCACTTTTGCCTCTCTTGAAGCAAAGGCAGGTACTCCCGTAGCCATCTTTTCCAGAACAAATCTGAAAGGTATTGCACCTGTCTCCATCGTCGTCTCATATACTGGTCATGAGGTTCAAACACACCAGGTGGTAAAGCTGGTTTCCCTTTTAAGAGAAGAAGATGATTGGGCGTCAGAGGCTCCTGATCATTAGGATCGTCTGATAACTTGGTAATTGGTCGATCATTCAATATTGATTCTACTTCACAGAAAACCGTGTGAAGTCCATCATCATCTAACATTTGTTGATGTAGAACAGAGCGGAGAACCTTTTTTACAGAGCGTATCATTCTTTCCCATATACCACCATGGTGTGAACCTGCTGGTGGATTAAAGCTCCAACGAATTCCAATCTGTGCCAATTCTCCTTGAATTTGATCATGATTTAACGTAGCAAGAGCCTCCTTCAGTTCTCTTTGTGCTCCAACAAAGTTGGTACCATTATCTGATCTTAAATGTTCCACTTGTCCTCTTCTACTAATGAAACGTCGTAGCGCATTAATACATGCGTCTGTTTCCAGTGAACTTGCTACCTCAAGATGTATTGCCCTACTTGCCATACAGGTGAATACCACACCATATCTTTTACAAGTTCCTCTTCCTTTCTTTACTTCCACTGGTCCGAAGTAATCTACTCCGGTGTTGGTAAATGGTGGTAGATCAGGAAGGATCCTCTCCTTTGGAAGATCTGCCATTTTTTGTTCAGCTGTTCTACTATTATGACGTCTACAAAAGCCACACCCAGAAATGATCTTCCGGACAGCTGAGTGGGAATTAGTAATCCAAAATTTCCTCCTAACTGTGGATAGCGTATGGCTTCGTCCACCATGACCCAGACTTGCATGTACATGTTTCAGAATAAGCATAGAAATATGCTGATCTTTACCAAGTATAAGCGGATGCTTGACCTCTTCAGGCATAGCGGCTCTACTCAGTCTTCCTCCTACTCTTAACAGTCCCTCGTCCAAAAAAGGATCCAAACGATAAATTGGACTTTGCCGATTCACTGACCTTTTCCCAGATGAAAGAGCTGAAATTTCCTCACTGTATTTCTTTTGCTGGCTATATCGAATGATGGCTTCCTCTGCTCCCAATAGATCATCTAGTGTCAGAACAAGACTCTTAGGTGTTGCTGTAACTCTTGGTTCCTTAGACTGTACACCACTATTCTGATTGTTCTTTGGATAATCAGCATTTGTAGCCTTCTGCTTCCTTTGTAAGCAAATTCTTTCCACCAAGATCATTTTCAACTTGAGAAACCAGGCCACCGCTACTTTAAGCCTCCTCCACTCAGAAAAGTAATTAATTAGTTGGTCAGTGGGATTAGACACTTCCTTTACATTAATGGCGTTTACTGTTATTTCTCGCTTAACCTCTGCGTCATCAGAATCTACTGAGATATTTAGTTTGTCCATAGGCCAATACTCCTCATTCAACCACAAAAAGGCTGGACCTTTAAGCCACCTGCTGTTCTTCAGAAAGTCTCCAGTCTTCATTCCTCTTGAAGCGTCATCAGCTGGATTGTCCTTAGAACTGACATATCTCCATTGTGAGGGTTCAACAGTTTCTCTAATGGTTGCAATTCTGTTAGCTACGAATGTATGAAAACGCTTGTCTTCGTTGTTAAGATACTTTAGTACTGCTGTACTATCAGTCCAGAAGATTGAATCTTCCAACTGGATTTTCAATTCCTCTTTCAACATTGCATCTACTTTGGTAGCAAGCACAGCTGCTGTCAACTCCAAACGGGGAATGGTTACGGCCTTCAATGGTGTCACTCTAGCTTTACCAAGTAGAAAGGAAATGTGAATATGTTTCTCATGATTTAGCATTCTGATGTATGTAACTGTGCCATAGCCATTCATACTGGCATCAGCAAAATGGTGTAGTTGAACATGCCTAGGCTCTCCAAAATCACCAGGCTTAATACACCTGTCCACAGTGAATGCAGCTAACGACTCCAGATCTTCCAACCATCTCTTCCACTGGCATAATATGTCTTGTGGTATTACATCATCCCATCTACAATTTCTCCTGCAGAGTTCTTGTTGCAACATCTTAGCAGACAACATAACTGGAGACAAGAACCCCAGGGGATCATACACAGAACTGGTGATTGAGAGCATGCCACGTCTGGTAAAAGACTGCTGTTTTACCTCCAATTTGAACTTGAAAGAGTCCGTTTCCACACACCATTGTAGGCCCAATGCTCTTTCGAGTGGAAGTTTATCTCTGTCTAAATCTAACTCCTTCAAGTTTTTGGCCCTTTGATCTACTGAAACTGTTTGCAATACAACACGACTATTGCTGATCCATTTTTCCAAAATGAATCCCCCTTTCTGACACAGAGCAATGAGAGCCTTCATCGTCTTTATAGCTTCCTCTTCGGTAGCTGAACTCTGCAAGCAATCATCCACGTAGAAATTTTGATGTACAGAATGAATCACATGAGCTGGAAACTTAAACTGATTATCATCTGCAGTTTTCCTCAGTGCGTAACTTGCACAGCTCGGAGAGGAAACTGCACCAAACAAATGTACAGTCATCTTATATTCCACAAGTCTCTCAGAAATGTTTCCATCTGGCCACCAGAGAAAGCGAAGAAAATTTCTGTCTTCTTCAGCTACCTTCACTTGATGGAACATAGCTTGAATATCACCCATAAAGGCCACGGGTTCTTGTCTGAAGCGAGTAAGAACCCCAAGCAAAGAGCTTGTAAGGTTAGGACCCTGTAGGAGCTTATTATTCAAAGATGTCCCTTGATATGTGGCTCCACAATCGAACACAACACGAATAGATCCTTTCCTTGGATGATGGACACCATGATGAGGAATGTACCATACCTTTCCATTCTCAACGTGCAGCTGTTCTTGAGGTACTTGTTCTGCATAGCCCCTACTGATGACATCATTCATGTATCTTGTGTACTCCTGTTGAAAATCATGGTTGTTGAGAAACTTTTTCTTCAAACCAAGGACCCGTTGCTTTGCCACAGCAAAGTTGTTAGGCAGATATACTTCCTTTGTCTTAAAGGGCAATTTCAAACAATATTTCCCATCTTGAAGTACCGCTGACTGCTCCATGATTTCCATGAACCTGATATCCTCCCTGGACATTTCCTTCTTCACAGTGCTTTCATTAAAGTCATGATTGTACTGATTCATTAACATTTCCTCCAATCTGCACACAGCAATATGATTCACTGTAGCAGTAGGGATCTCCACTCCAAATGCACCACTGTTTCCATTCAGTGGACCATTAACAACCCATCCCAACACTGTCCTAACAGCATATGGGCCAGTCCCACAGCTGTTAACAATCTCCCAAGGTTCCAATATCTTGGGAGCATTAGTACCAATCAGCAAATCGACATTTGCTTTGATGTTTGGGATGTGCACCTTTGATAGGTATGGAAACTTAGCCAAATCCTCAGATGTTATCAGGTTGTCAGTACTAACTGGCATTTTCTGCTGTGTGAGGACCTCAGGAAGCTGATAAAAGTTATTATAATCCAGACTGGATACTTCCAAACCAGTCAAGGAATGAGCTGGAACTATGGCTTGTTGTCCCATTGTACTGAGCAGAAATGTGACCTGTTTACCTGAAATATTCAGCTTCTGCATAAGTTGTTCAGAGCAGAACGTAGCTGAACTACCTGGATCCAAGAATGCATATGTTTTTATGACCTTGTTTCCTTTAATGGATTTAACTTGTACAGGGAGAATAGACAATGCACATCGGTCCTTACCGACCCCTGTATGCCCACATGTTTTGGAAGAAACTAACTTGTCACATGACGACTGTTTTACAGCTGCTGATTGCCTTTTGATATGAAGCACTGTCGGATGACTTTGATGACAAACTTTGCAATTCAGACGCTCTTTACAATGCTTGCTTATGTGCCCAATACACAAGCATGCAAAGCAAACTCCTTTCTCCCTTAGAAAATCTATCTTTTCCTTATGCTTCTTTGAATTGAACTGTTCACATTCCTCCAATGAGTGAGTATTAGAACAGCATAGGCAATCATCCTTGTCAGCCTTCCCTGGGTCTGATCTTAAACTCCCAGATCCTGAAGGTGAGTCTATGTTTGCTACTGTAATAGCAAAAGTATTTCCCTTCATTCTTTCCTTGGGCTGTGGCTTAAATCTTGTAAATGTCTTTGTTCCAGTGACACCAAAGGATGACTCCTGAATATCACCAAACAAGGGATCAGAAAGGATTCGGACATGACGTTCTATGAATGTGACCAGGTCAACAAAACAAGCTCGACGCTTACATGTTTCCATTATGTCATAAGCTGTTACTCTCCACTGATCCCTTAGCTTGAAAGGCAATTTGGAAATAACACTTCTCATGTTTACAGGCATATCCATTTCTTGCATGTGCCGGAGCTCGCCCATTACGTTGCAACAGCCACGCAAAAACAAAGCATAAGCTTGCAGAGATTTCACATCCTCCGATTTAACAGGGTTCCAGGCCAGAGCCTTTTCAATATAAGCAGTAGCAATTTTATATTCATTACCAAAGTGTTCCTGTAGAAGATTCTTTGCTACTGTATAGCCACGCTCAGGAGCCATGTGTTGGCAACTACGCACCAGATCTCGTGGCTGCCCACGGGTAAATTGTTCTAAATAGTATAAACAGTCTGCTTTACTGGCCTTAGCTTCCACACCTTGTTCAAAAGCCTTTATAAATGTTCTGTATTGCAGTGAATCTCCATCAAATATAGGAATATCTCTGGGTGGCAATGACATTGAACGCTGATGTTGAAGCAAGGCAGTTGTGATCTCATTTTGCTTATGCATGATGTTAAGTATACCATCAGGCGTGGCATCATTCTGACCAGTGGCATCATAGTACACAGACCTCCTCTCCGTTAATTGAGAAGTTGGATGCTGTGATGTTCCTTGTGCAGCAATTGTCTGTCGTTGTTTGTTAACAGCATACTGTTGGCTTGTAGCAATGTTAAACCGACTCTCCATTATCTTAGGTCGCACATCAACAAATCTGTCAGATGGTAATGAACAAACACTTTTTTGAACAGTTTTTCCTGGTCCAGGTTCATATTCTGTTGCCATAGGATTTAATTCATTGTCAGATTTCCTTTTCCTTCCTTCCTTTTCCAACTGGGAATTTGTGACACTTGCCGATCCTGAAGAACGTTCAAAAGCTTCTAGAACAGCCAGTTTAGCAGTAGTTGCAGCCAATTCAGCATCCAGATCGAGCTGCTCCCTTTTCCTCCGTAGCTGCTGCTCCTGCTCCTCAAGAGCATGCCTGTCCTTTAAAGCTGCAGCACGAGCAACAAGTGCAGCTCTATCTGCTTCTGCCTTTATCCTTGCAGAGGATGCAGTGCTGATTCTACTACTGCTCATACTGCCTTTAGAACGTTTACTTTCTACATTGGACACACTGTCATTTGGATTAATACCATCATCAATAACATCACATTCTCTTGCAGACACATTACCTTCATTACACAAAACCCATTGATTTGCATCAACAATGCATTCATCATTAAACATAGTTTTTGCTTTAAACCACGTTTCTTGTTCTTCCCTTTGTTCAGGTGGCAATAAACGCAATACAGACTCATGGATGCTATTTGCACTATCACATACCTCACTGAGCTCTGCCAGTGCACCTTGTACCTGTAATTTGTCACCCTTTTGAATAAACTCTTGCAAGGATTTTCTTATATTATCTGCCTTATTCACTTTGGCTTTTCTGACAGCTTGCAACTTATCCAATTTGTCAGCTAATGCTTTATATGAAAGCTTAACCACACGTTTTTCAGTTTGTACTTCCACATTACTAACCACACTATTTGATTTAACAGCTGACATACCAGACCCCACAAGTGCATCCGATGTTGCGTTGCGTGTTTCCATAAGGAAGTCTATTTTTAGTTCATTATAGTTCGTTGTTCGAGTGCGCGTCGGCGATCAGACCATTTAATTCATTTTAATTACGTGTGCACACAACTAAATGGCCATAAACCAGTGTAGCGCTACACATACCTCAGTGCGTTGGGCGCCATTAGATGATCTGTTGTTGTTGTTCTTCAGATGCTTGTAGATTTTCCAGTCCCGCGACGTTCATTATAGGCTACTGATGACAAACCGCAGAAGCACTCTTTGGCATAAACAAATCCAGCGACTCCCGTTAATGCAGGCTGCAGCGTCCTCCTTCAGCTTTGATGCATTCAAACGTACCGAAGTTCCAAACAAAGTTCCACAGAGCCAAGGTTTTGACTTGATTGTAGAAGCTAAATCTAATACAAGCTACTGAGGTGTTTTGGTCCCGGAGAAACTAGGTTGACTCGCGTTACGTTGTTTCTAGTTCATCCATAAACACAAGAAAAGCCATTCTTTCTTTGCATCCGATCACCGCTTTATTGTGGCTCGCCAACTCCAAACACCATCAATTACTCTCATTGTGTACAGTTCATTTAATGGAAAAGAGTGTCCTTAAATGTTCCCCGCTATTGCGGTCAAAACCTTTTTGCCCTTCCGGGTCAAAACACCTGGCTTCCATCATAAAGGAAGCACACCTATATACAGCAATAGTGTACCAACAGCGCCACTCTGTGGTCAACACAAGAACATCTTATTTTGGCTCCTACACTATACATAAGATGCGAGGTCCAGTGTTACTGTATTTTAGATTTGTTTAAATGCTACTATAGAATTAGCTTTTATTTTTTATCTTTGCAGGTTTTCATTTTTATGTGTTTTGTCATTTTTATTATTTAATTTTTAACTGAAATAAGCTTCAACTTTCACCATTGCCATTTCTAATAAGTATTTGTATCTAATATCTACATCTATGACTTTTTTTAATTCAGCTTTATTTAAATTACTGATAATAATTTTAAATAGTTTAGTTTTACGAAAAGGAGAAAGGTGAGTATTTTGTGTCCATTTCCAGTGGCATACTGTTGCATAAAAATAAAAATTTGAAAACAAGGTTAAATGTATCAAGCATCTTTTATGTTGGTATTTAAGCTCAATGTTGTGCAAGCAAACATTTCAGAGTAAGACATGACTGTGTATTTAAGACAAGCAAAATATCACAGAATATAAAATATAACAAATTGCCCTTGGCAGCAAGATAATTACTTTTGTTATCAGCAAAGCAGGGTGTTATTAAAATGTTTCAGAAAAAAAACTTTTTTTTTTAGATTGTTTCAAGTTCTCACAATGTAAATGTGGATGTATTCAGAACAACAACATGTTGTATCATCTCCTGCAGGCACAATGCCTGGAGTCTCATTAGATAATAGATACAGCCCATCTACCCCGTCATTTTAAAAAATCAATTTAATGGGTAAAAATTAGCACTGCTCCCATAAAGAGCACCTGTGAACAAAAACACACACGCACAAGTACTCACAAAACACAGCATGCTACTGTGTTATAGTCTAAGCCTTAAGCAACATTATATAATTTAACAGCCAACTCTGCTGGAACGGTCCCCTTGCATTACCATTAATGGAAAATCCATGCAGTCATTTAAACATCCGGATGCAGAAGCAGCTTTTAGTGCCACTATCACAGGTTCTAAACGCACAAAAAGACAAATTAAAAGTGGAAAGAGTTTTAATTTAAATACCTGGTGTGGAGCTACTCTCTTTGGGGTGAAAGGTGAGGTTTATTTCAATGCAAAGTAGGTATAAATGAGGAAATTAAGTAAAAAGTAAATCCTATGATCATGAATATGAACATGCTGTATCACTTCTTGATTCATAAGTGTACAACAAAATTAACATGAGGTGCAGGAAGTGATTTGGATTATTAGAGAAACTGCTCTAACTGAATCATAAGTGTTTTTGATTCACTAATAAGAGTCATTAGCTCAGGAATCACTGATCAGCCTGATCTACAGCCTGCCCACCCTATTGTGTTCCTGAGAATTCGTCTCGCGTCTTCCAGCGAACTGTTTGTGTTCATCCTGAACTTGAGTATAATAAACTGTTTAATTCTTGCAACTGGATTCTCTGTCTCTTTTCCACCAGCAAACGTAACAGAATAATCTGACCAACGAAATGGATCCAGTGAGAATGGCAGAGCTTCAGGAATATTTGACTGCTAGTAGTCAACGTATGAACCAGCTAGAGGGGCAGGTCTCCGCCACTGCTCAGGTGGTTCACACTCTTGTGACGCAGGTGGCCAAGCTCTCTACCCAGATCCAACAGCTAAGATCACCCGCTGTGCCCACCACACTGCCTGTTCCCCTTAACACGAGTGACGCTATTCACCAGCATGAACCCAGGATTACTACGCCAGAGAGATACGCGGGTGAGCCAGAGATGTGTCGATCTTTTCTGACTAGATGCTCTTTGTTTTTCTTACTCCAACAAGTAACATTTTCCAGGAAAGTTCCAGAGTGGCGTTAGTGCTAAACCTCCTGTCTGGACGTTCGGCTTGGTGGGGAGCAGTGGTGTGGGAGAACAAGGATACATGCTGTTCCTCGTTCCATGCACTCCAGGAGGAGATGAGAAGGGTGTTTGGCCCGGAAACTGTCCGATCTCCACCAAGGCAAACCTTCTGTCTCTGACTACATGATCCAGTTCCGGAGTGGATTTCATTGCAGGGGATGTGATCAGCCCACTCAACGATCCCGAACCCATGCAGGTGGGTAGAGCTCGGCTCTCCCGGGAGGAGAGGGAGCGTCGTAGAGCGGGAGAGTTATGCCTCTACTGTGGCGTGGCGTGGCGGGGCATTTCCTTAATTGCTGCCCGTTAAAAGATCAAGCCCGACAGTAGAGCGGGTGTTACTGTCGGGTAGAGCAGCATTGGGGAAATCCTCGTCTGCCACTCTCCTTCTGGGTAGACTGCAATGTCACGCCCTGGTGGATTCCGGAGCGGAGGGTAATTTTATGGACTTTAAGTTTGCCAGTCACCTCTGCATCCCTACCCCCACCCTCCACAAACCCATTGCAGTTCACGCACTCAATGGTCAGACACTACCCACGATCACACAGACCACGGACACCATCACTTTGACTGTTTCGGGCAATAACACAAAGACACTGACATTTTTTATCACTGATACCCCCTTCAACCCCATCGTTCTTGGTCACCCCTGGTTGATGAAGCACAATCCCAGAATGGCTTGGGGTCAAGGATCTATTTCCACTTGGAGTACTCAGAGCCATGCCTCTTGTCTTGTGTCTGCCTGTTCGTCTGTGTCTAGTTATGTGTTTCAGGAGGAGACGGTGGATTTATCTAACGTGCCGGCGGAGTACCTTGACCTGAAGGAAGTGTTCAGTAAGTCCCGGGCTGCTTCTCTTCCTCCGCATCGTCCCTATGACTGTGCTATAGATCTTATACCAGGTACGTCTCCGCCTAAAGGAAAATTATACTCTCTTTCCAACCCCGAGAGGGAGGCCATGGAGAAATATATTTCTGATTCGTTGGCTTCCGGACTCATTCGTCTCCAGCGTGGGCGGGGTTATTTTTGTAGGTAAGAAGGACGGATCTCTGTGACCTTGCATTGATTACCGAGGGTTGAACAACATCACGGTGAAGAATACCTATCCTTTGCCGTTGATGTCTTCAGCCTTTGAGAGGTTGCAGGGAGCGTCCATATTCCCAAAATTGGACTTGCGCAATGCTTATCATTTGGTCCGCATTAAGGGAGGGCAATGAGTGGAAAGCGGCATTTAATACGCCCAGTGGTCACTTTGAATATTTAGTCATGCCCTTTGGGCTTTCTTACTCCCCAGCCGTTTTCCAAGCACTAGTTAATGACGTGCTGAGATACATGGTAGATCAGTTCATTTATGTAGGAGCTGTGCTGTCACAGCGCTCTGCCTCGGACGATAAGATGCATCCTTGTGCGTTCTTTTTGCACCGTTTATCACCAGCCGAGAGTAACAACGACATTGGTAAAAAGGAATTGTGGGCAGTTAAGCTTGCATTGGAGGAATGGCGTCACTGGTTAGAAGGTTTGGAGGTTCCTTTTATCATATGGACTGATCATATGAATCTGGAGTACATCAGATCTGCCAAAAGACTTAACTCTAGGCAGGCTCGATGGGCACTTTTTTCGGACGTTTTGACTTTTCTCTTTCGTATCGTCCGGGTTCTAAGAACATCAAACCCGATGCTTTATCATGCGTTTTTGATCGTTCCGAACGCCCGTCTACTTCCGAGTGTATTTTTCCAGAGAAATGTATCATCTCAACACTCGCATGGGAGATCGAGTCGAAGGTCAGGACGGCCTTAGAAGGGGTAACGCCCCCGCCCGGTGGCCCAACGAGTGGTTGTTTGTGCCTGAGGGGGTCCGGTCCGACGTTATTCGGTGGGGTCATTGTTCCAATGTAGCTTGTCACCCAGGGGTTAATAGAACTAGATTTCTAGTCAAGCAACGGTTCTGGTGGCCAGGGATGGCTCGCGATATTCGGGAATTTGTCTTGGCGTGCTCGGCCTGTGCCGTGGGTCCTTCTGGGAGAGCCAGGAGGCGCTCCTAGAGGAATGGGTATTTTCACGTTATGTGAATGCATCGTCTCACCTTTTCTGTGTGTGTGTGGGTTTGTTGGAGGCGTGGTTTCTGATCACTCTCACTCTGATCACGGGCACCAGCTGCACTCATCACGGGGACTATTTATACGGGGTTCTCACTCACCTTTGCTGTCAGATTATTGCAGTTCGTCTGGGTCCTGTCCGCGTGGTGTTCCTGTTCCTGTGTGTCTTGGATGTTTCTACTCGTCGCTCCGGAGTCCCATCTCCCACTGATTCGGATAGCCCATTCAGCCCTGTGTCACAGCCCGGCGTGCTCTCCCTGCCTGCCCACTCTGCTGGTGCCTGATCTACAGCCTGCCTGTCCTATTGTGTTCCTGAGTATTCGTCTCACGTCTTCCAGCAAACTGTTTGTGTTCATCCTGAACTTGAGTATAATAAACTGTTTAATTCTTGCAACTGGATTGGTCTCTTTTCCACCAGCAAACGTAACAGATATATGTCACAAATGGGGTGAAAAGACTTTCGCAACTTCTGTTTCATCCCGACTTGCTGAAAAAAACGAATACAGTAGGATTTCTGTTGAAACAACATCCACTCACAAATTAAAGGTACATTTCACAAATAATTACAAAGATGGCAAGTAATGCAATGAATTAAATGTGACATTTAGATGGCAAAAAATATTGAATAATATTAAAGCTGATTGAATGCACTCCAATAATCTTTGTTCCAAGAATGCACAAGCTAGAATGTCTTTTCAATGGAAATTAAAGGTGCCCTAGAATGATTTGAAATATGTTAAATTGTTCTCTGATATCTACATAAAGGGTATGTGGCTTATTTAAGGGCAAAAATTATCGGGATACAGTATTACAGGTCCATTTACAACCCTATAAATTGTCCCTAGGATTTAATGCTCTGTTTTTGCCTTATTTGGAAGGGTCATGAATATTACCTTTGAGATTACCTTTGAATATTACATTTGAGGTCCTGACTCTCTGTGGTCATTAAAAATCCCAGGATGTCTTTCGGAAAAAGAGTAGGGGTGTAACCCCGGCATTCTGGCCAAATTTGCCCATTGGCCCCTGTCCATCATGGCCTCCTAATAATCCCCATATCCTGATTGGCTTCATCACTCTGTCTCCTCTCCACCAATCAGCTGGTGTGTGGTGAGCGTTCTGGCGCAATATGGCTGCCGTCGCATCATCCAGGTGGATGCTGCACATTGGTGGTGGTTGAGGAGATTCCCCCCTTCTATGTAAAGCGCTTTGAGTGTTTGAGTGCAATATAAATCGGACGCATTATTATTATTATTAATGTTGAGCTCTGCTCTAATTTCAGCAGCTCACAGCTCAGAGCAGTTTAGTGAAGCAGCTTGTGAGTCCTGACCATCCAGACGCAACACAGACTGGCTAAATGACACTTCAATCAAAACATCTCAAACGGAGATTGATAAAATGCAGCCTACTTGTTTATTTGGTGTTTTCAGATCATTTGCGCGCCAGAAAGAACTCACGTTTGTGCGGTTGCCAGATTTCAGTAATTAAATCCCCCAAACAGAGCTTTTCTATGAAAAGAACTTGTATACTATCCAGTGTTTTACCTAAACATGTCCAATCTGGCAACCATATGCATGCGAGCGCTCTCTCGCGCATTTTATCAATCTCCATTGACTATCGTTTTAACTTATATGGTGGAAAAGGTGACGTTTGCTAGAAGGATCGCGTGAACTGTAAGCATCTGTAAGCAAAGTATCTACGGTTGTATTTTGTAATACAAAATAATATTAACCTTTGTCATTAGACACACTATTTAGTTTTGTATGGTACTTGGTGTTTCCAATTGTTACTGTACTAGCATCTTGCGTCATCTAGATGCAATGCGGTCTTTCTAGCTCAATTTAATCAGAATTTGTTTAAACAGCTAGTCAATAAGTGGATAAATTACTTACTGCTTGCAGGAATATAGCTGCCCCTTTCTTCAGTTTAAGACGCTGAGTGAAGCTTGCTTGAAATGGGCCGAACAAACGAACGATTTGTTGTGGTATCCGATTATAATAAACCTCAACCATGTGTCATGAGAACCATTTTTGCTATCTTCGAGTGTCTTGTCAGTAGATTCGGCTTGTTGGACAGATGCAAATGTTGGGGGCGCATGCATATAAATGATCCCCAACACTTACGTCATGGTTGGGTTTATGTTGAGAAGCACTTTTTTTTCTGTTAAGTTTTTGATTTACGAGATTTACATAAGAAATAGGAGGCAATGGTGTTTGAGACTCACAGTATGTGATGTCCATGTACTAAACTCTTATTATTTCGCTATGGCAAGGTTAATTCAATTTTTCATTCCTGGGCACCTTTAATAAAACCTGTTGCTCAAATTGTGGAGAAAATCCCGCATACATTCATATGTATGTTTGTGCTAGTAATTGTAAGCAGAGGTGTGACACATGTTCTGTGGGGGTTGTGTATATGTGTGGGAGTGTATGCACTCTGTGTGATGCGGATGTCTCCTCACTAGGAGACATCTGTGAAAAATGTGACCCCATGGACCACAGTGTCCGGTGCGGCACTAGTGGTGGCCCATGGGAGCCATATGGAACTAAGGACACAACATAGAACTCATAAAACATGTGCTACTTAAAGCTTGTAGAACTTAACCCTCTGCTCTGATGAGAGGGAAGATTTGCCGTCTCTCTTATTCCCAGAACAGAGCTGTTTCATGGGGACAGGGCAATGGACTTTGATTTGTTGTTTTAATAGCACTAAAATAGTGATACTCTCGGATGTAGACATGCAGAGTTGTTAAGGCTCTGTTTATTTCATTAGGACGGCAGGGGTTTGGTCAGACATCAGAAATATTCTGGTCATGAAATTATCTTTATGGAATCTAACATCCAAATTGAGGGGCTTAGAATGATATGAAACCATTTATGAAGTAATTTCACTATGATGTTATTGTTATATTTTATTTCTCTAATATTATTTGTTGGACTAACATTGGCCTTTGCAATAGAAATGTTGGGAAAAACTAAATAAACAAACACAGGATATGCCCTAGACCTAGAAAAAAAAAAAAAAACCTGTGATGATTCAACCATTGCTTTACCAATATGACAATATACAACACTGAAATGTACAATACATTATGAGTTACAGAACAAATGAACAAGAATCAATTAATGTAATAATATATTAATATATAATAATAATAATAATAATAATTTACATTTAATCATTTAGCAGACGCTTTTGTCCAAAGCGACTTACAAAAAAGGGGAGAGCAATAGAAGCAACGAAACAAACAAGGCCAACAACCTGTAAGAGCTGTAAGAAGTCTCAATTAATTAGCACAGTACACAATTATTATTTTTTTTATAGCCATCTACAATAGCCACCTATAACCAAAACTCACGTACGCAAAATACAGAACACTGGATTTTGATAGCGATGATAATAATAATCAGATATTTTAAAAAAAGTAAAATTTTGTGCAGAATCTTTTATTCTCTATAACCTCCAATAAACGCTGCCTGTAAGTGCTTAGAAGCTTCTGTCACCTCTGCAATCTTCCTCGCTTAAACAAACTTCCAGATCGCTGATCATCTTTGGTATTCACGTTACAACTGCTTTCTTCAAATGCCACCAAATATTTTAAATAATATTTAAATCTGAAGATTGTACAATCCTCTTAATCCCTTTTTCCTCTTTGGCAGTAAATTGTGGGTTTTTCCTCAGTTGCTCTGATCAAACATGGTATTCCCCTTAACAGAGGTGGAAAGAGTAACTAAATATTATACTCAAGTAAAAGTACTGTTACTTCAATGACATTTTACTTAAAGGTTCACTATGTAGTATTTTTGCAGTAAAATATCCAAAAACCACTAGGCCATTATTTTTTTCAGTTGAGTACTTACAATATCCCAAATGTTTCCAACTATTTGTAAATTGTGAGAAAATTGCTATTTTAACCAAGGACCCGGGACGTGTCAGCATAGCGTTTGAGGGAGTCGCCTGTCAATTGCGTCATATCTGCTTTACCCTCAGTTTTATTTGGCAGAAGCACTTTTCTCTTAGCAGAGTTAGCAAGTGTCACGCTGAGTTAATGCTGAGTAACGTCATTACATCCTTTTTAACACTCTTAAATGTATCAAATATGATAAACAGAGCTGCTTTACCTTATAATCATGACCGTAAAAAGCAGAAGTGCGCGTGTCCGGCGACTGTGTCCCGTCCCGTCATAATAAAAGTCCTGGTACTCACGAGCCATGTGTTTGTATAACAATCGCCCCAGCGGCCGTGCTCAGCTCCCTCAACATTCGGTCCTGCTCTGCTTTACACTACAGTAACATTAATAATCACATCCATCAACATGATTTCTGCCCGAGTCCTCTTTTCCACCGGCTGTGAGGTGAAGACCACATGTCCCAAGATACTGCGCCCACACTTGGCGTCATCAAACTACACCTTTGTTTAGAATAGGCGCCCTATATAGACAATATTGTCTAATTTACTTGAGACAAGTAGCCGTGTAATAAGCGGGATAATGTACATCCAGCCAGTTATTGCAGAATAAACCCCTTCAGAGTGACACAATACCCCTCCACCGAGGTTTATTCTGAGATAACAACCGGCTGGATGTACATTATCCCTTACTTAAAATGGTGTTAAAAGAATGAAAATGATTATATATATATATATTTTTTTTTTTTTTTGGTTGAGCAAATGCTTTATTATAACAAACTTAAAACCATTTGTTTTGTTTATTAAAAAAATTCAATAAAACATACATTAAATTCAATAAATGATTAGGAATTAGATTAACAACTTATTATTAACATTACTTTATTAAAATGTTTAAGAATAATAGAGTCCTGTAGACAGAGCAACTCATTCACAGAGACAGAACAAGCAGATCATATATTCATTTAGCAATGTTTTGTGCTTTAATATTCACAGACCATGATTGATTTATTATTGGCCTACAGCTCTACTTTCAAGTTATTCGTTCATCCATCAGTTTGTGTGTGTGTTATGTGAATTCTACATTATAAAGTTAATGTTCATGACTAGATATCGGGATTCCCTAGGCGTCACAGAAATCAATCGGCCTTAAGTTATAAACATACCTTTATCTGCAGATCAATGTATTCCTGAACATGTTCTATGTGTTTCTTCATTTGCATCCATATTTTGTGCAATTATCGCGATGAAGGAAGCGCTCATTTGTGCACAAGCTCAAGCACCAGTCTGCACAGAGGGCACAATCTCAACCATCCCTGGCGATTCAGGTATGACACAACCGTTTTGTTGTCCGTGCAAACAAGAACATGATACCCGCAAAAACTCCTCAGAGCTTTGTAAACTGCCATCATCTCCAGACAATTTATGTACCAGGAGGAATGACTATCCTCCCAAGGACCTCTCGCAAGTTCCATGACCGCTCCCCAACCAGTGAGGGAGGCATCTGTTGAAACGGCAACAGGATGCTCCCAGCACTGGTCCTTGGGACAGAAACCAAACCTTCTTCCATATGACTAGAGCACGAAGGCATTTGCGCGTTACCCTGATCATACGGAATGGGTTGCCTTTGGGGGAAAACCCTTTGGTTTTTAGCCACCACTGTAGGGCCCTCATGTGCAACAGGCCAAAGGAAATCACGTTGGACGCTGCTGCTAAATGACGTAACACCTTCTGGAAGTGCTTCACAGTGATTCTGTGACCCAACCTTATCCCTGAGACCATCACCAAAACGGTCATGACTCGCATTGGAGACAATTGTGCCTGCATCAAAATTGAATCCCATATTATCCTCAGAAAACTGATCTTCTGGGAAGGCGTCAACACACTCTTCTTTGCGTTGAGTCTCACCCCCAAGCACCGAATGTGGACCACGACATCTCAATGTCGAACTCCCATCTCGTACGACTGTGCCAGAATTAGCCAGTCGTCGATATAATTCAGCACACGGATACCCTAAAGTCTCAATGGAGCCAGAGCTGCATCCATGCACTTGGTTAACCTCAGGAACTTCCTGTGACATGGAAGGATGGAGATATGAAAATAGGCATCTTTTAAATCTATCGTGACGAACCAGTCCTTGGACTGGACCTGACTCCCGATGGTGGGAATAGTCAACATCTTGAACCTGAATCTCCTCAGAGAATGATTCAGATACGTCAGATCTAAAATTTGCTGTAGCCCTCCATCCTTTTTGGGAACTATAAAGTACCGGCTGTAGAACCTGGCCTCCCTCTCTGACGGTGGAACCATCTCTATGGCTTCCTTTGCCAGCAAGGATTTTACTTCTTGTTCCATTACCCGAAACTGCTCCGGCACCACTGCAGTCCAAGTTATCCCGTTGAATTTCGGAGGGGGGTAACCGAACTGCAGTCTGTACCCTATTCCTACAGTACGCAGGACCAATGTAGACATATTCGGAAGGCACACGGAATGCGCAGAGATAATCTACTAAGGGAATCAGCCTCTCAAGGCTGGCTTTGGGTGTTAACTGAGCCGGTGTGTGTACTCACACGCTGCCCAGTCGCAGATCTTTGTTGAGGCGACTAGAGCAGCACGTAGGAAAACAATGTGGCCCGAAGCATCTGTGACGGCGGGATTACCACATAGTTTTCCCAAGAGCACCGCGCGAGAGGCAACCTCGATTGCCCTCACGCAGGAGGAACCGCTCTGAGAAATCCTGCCGCGGCTAGGATTTCTTTCCAGCAGGTTGTTCCTCAGATCGCCTTTCGGCAGCAAAACCTGCTGGTGAGAGTGCCGCCTCTGTTGCCAAGCTCCCGGAGGAGGGGCTCTAGATACAACACTCTCTTTTTGCATCTGACGGTGCGAGGAGCTGGTTGACAGGGGAGGGGGCAGCCTTTCCAGTTTTTGGCGGACAGGGCAAGAACTGCCGAAAGGCCATGGACTGCTTTTTCATCTCCTGAAACCTGTCGACGACCGAGTTTACGCCGTCTCCGAACAGGCCAGAAGGCGAAATCGGGGGGTCCAGGAGAAAAGTTTTATCTCTCTCCTTTATCCCCGATAAATTCAGCCATAAGTGTCTCTCCACTGTCACCAAAGAAGCCATGGAGCGGCCGATGGCACGGGCCGTCTCCTTCGTGATGCGGAGAGACAAACCCACAGCCTTCCGGAGCTCGAGGATATCCTCAGAAGAGGGACCCTCGCCCCCATCAAGCTCTTTTAGGAGATCGGCCTGGTAGGCCTGCAAGACAGAAAGCGTGTGCAGGGAACTACCAGCCCGACCTGCCGCCATATATGCCCTGCCCACCAAAGCAGATGTGTCTCGCCAGGGTTTGGTGGGCAGTACCGGGGCTTTGAGGGACGATGCAGATTCAGGTGACAGATAGCTCGCGAGAGAATCTTCCACCCGCAGCATCGCCCCATAGCCAGCCTCATGCACCCCCAGTACATTAGCATAATCCAGTACAGGGGGGATTGAAATGTGCGCTTAATACGGCTTATTTCAAGACTTGCACAATGAGGGGAAAAAAGGCAAGCCCCGGCGAGATAGAACTCAATCATCCAGCCTGCTTGCAGTTGCATGTGTGTCACTTACTTGGGGAACACATGGCACCAAGATGCACTAAAGGCAAGCCAGTGTTGGCAGTGTAATGCTCTAAGCAATGTTATGATGGGAAACCTTGGGTACTGACATCCAATGTGGATGTTACTTTGACACGTACCACCTACGTAAGCATTGTTGCAGACCATGTACACCCTTTAATGGAAACAATATTCCCAGGTGTCTGTGGCCTCTTTCAGCAGGATAATACGCCCTGGTACAAAGCAACACTTGTTCATGAATGATTTGAGGAGCACAACAACGAGTTTGAGGTGTTGACTTGGCCTGTCGGATGTGCTTATCCATGGAGAACCCCTTTACAACTTACACGACTTAAAGAATCTGCTGCTTACATCTTGGTGCCAGATACCACAGCACACCTTCATGGGTCTAGTGGAGTCCATGCCCCAATGGGTCAGGGCTGTTTTGGTAACAAAAGGGTGACCAACACAATAATAGGACATAATGTTATGCCTGATGTGTATATATACCAGGTTACAAACTGTGCTAACATTAGGTTTGAATTCCTCTCTATATGCAGCTCAGACAGCTGGAAAATGTGATTGGCAGCTGGAATTTTCCACATTGAGTGGTGTGGAAATGGACTGGGGCTGCGACAAGTAGACTGGGAACAGGGAACATTGTCAGGGGAATCACCCTATAATAAAAGTGTGTGCGTGAAACCTACAGACTCTATGCTGCAGCTGTGGTTATGTTTGGCCCAATCAGTGGTTTTCTGTGGTTTAAATAGCTAGAGCAATTTCTCAACCATCCCTTCAAACAGTGTCGGCTGTGAATCTTGAATGTCTCATCACCGGACAACAAAATAACAGTCAACAGGGAAATATCCTTTCAGTGTAAGACCAATTAGAAAGACCTCAACTACGTTCCTAATCAGCATTAACAAAGTGCCTTTGCATCACTCAGAAGCACATAGCAGTGTATAACCTGGTTGAGTGTAGGTAGGTAATAATCTCTGACGTGTGAGATAATGGTGGCTCTCATCTGAGAGGTAAAAGTGCCTGGTGTTCATTTGCTGTGTGACTCATAGGCAACTTCTGTCAGTCACAAACCCAAAGGACGTCACCGTGTTCTAAAGCAGACAGCGCATGCATAGTGTCAGTTCAATTAGAGCATAGCATTGAGTCCTTCAGTGGTACTGTATTCAGTTTAGGCTCCACAGAGACTGTTTAAGACTGACTGTCGGATAAATGGAGCCCTATTAAAAACCTGCTAGCTTCAAACAAACAACAGCCATTTATTCCCTGACACGGTGTCAAAGATGATATTAAATCTGTAGCAGAAATTAAATGCAATGCAAATGTTCCTAATGTGACAGTCATAAAGTGCATTACTGGAGATTTCACACTGTATAAAAAATATGTTTTAAAGTTGTAAATAAAGTGTTTACTGGAGTACGTTTTACAAGCACCACTTCAGTCTTTCTACTTTAAAATGTGTTACTTGCAGTTTCTATGTAATTGATTGTGAAATTTACTGCCAATTTCTGAGAAAAAATTTTTTTAAAACGTCTGTGTGTGTGTGTGTGTGTGTGTGTGTGTGTGTGTGTGTGTGTGTGTGTGTGTGTGTGTGTGTGTGTGTGTGTGTGTGTGTGTGTGTGTGTGTCTGTGTGTCTGTGTGTCTGTGTGTGTGTGTGTGTGTGTGTGTGTGTGTGTGTGTGTGTGTGTGTGTGTGTCTGTGTGTGCTTGTGCTTGTGCGTGTGTGCGTGTGTGTGTGTGTGGGCATGTTTTTGTGACATATGAGGAAACAAATGTGTATAATGACATGAGTATGACAGGTATTCCAAGGAGAGGGTGAAATATGAGGACATTGGCCATTTCCCCACTTTTCAAAATGCTTATAAATCATACAGGATGAAATTTTTTTAGAAAGAAAAATGCAGAATGTTTCTGGGTAGGGTCAGTGTAAGGAGATAGAAAATACTGTTTGTACGGTATAAAAACCATTATGCCTACGGAATGTCCCCATATGTCACAAAAACAAACGTGTGTGTGTGTGTGTGTGTGTGTGTGTGTGTGTGTGTGTGTGTGTGTGTGTGTGTGTGTGTGTGTGTGTGTGTGTGTGTGTGTGTGTGTGTGTGTGTGTGTGTGTGTGTGTGTGTGTGTGTGTGTGTGTGTGTGTGTGTGTGTGTGTGTGTGTGTGTGTTTTATGTCATCATTTTGACTTTTAACCTCAATTTTGACTTATTATTTTTACTTTATATCATAATTATGTCACTTAGTACATCATAATTTCGACTTTGTATCTTCTAATTATGACTTTGTATGTTATAATAAACACAATGATATGAAATGTAAAAATCAGTGACGGTGTGTAATTAATTGAAATATTTGTGTCATAATTTTGACTTTTTTATCTCATATTCTTTGAGTAAAATGCCAGATTAGAGCATAAGACAAAAAGCATGAAAAGAAAGAAGCTTTGTGGTCTTCTTATTTAATGCAATATTCATAATTAATGACCCTTACATAGTGTAAACAGCCATTTAAAATGCATAATTAAAGGTTAGACATTAATTAATAACGGCAGAGCTGCTAGCAATTGTTTTCGATTTTCTATATATTTCAGATTCTCATTTTATTGCTGCTGGCAGGCTGAAGCATCCTGATAAAACCTAAAAATGTTCCAGAGCTGCTGTTGGAAGGCAGCTGACAGTGTTCAGGTGGATGGAAAAAAAAAAAAAACATTCATCCATGAAAGGACCTAACAGGTCTGGACCTGGAGAGTGTGACAGCACAACCTCTGTTCGTAAACATCCCAGATAGGAAAGAGTAATGACATTGTGGGTCTGACAGCTGAGCAAAAACTGTTTCAGTTAGAGCTACAGAGAGGGCAACACTGTTGCGGTTGTCAAGTCAAATTGAACAATTTCATACCAAGAGCTGGAATTCTTTCCTGTTTGTGTTCTAATGTGAATAATAGCAATAGAGAGAAACCAATATTTGCACTGAGACTTGTATGATATCAAACGATGTAACCTCCATGCTTAAGCAAGCGTGTTCTGGAACATCCGCCACATTAGGCACTGTTTTTAAAGTACCTGTCAAGCATCTGTTTTTTAGCATTCTGATGCTCAATAAGGGATATCACCCCAAAAATGAAATGCTGTCACCGTTTACTCACCCTCAAGTTTTTCTACATGTGTAGGCTATGAATAATTTTTTTCTGCTGGACATAAAAGAAGATATTTTGAAGAATGTCGGTAACCATTCTCTCTCTCTCTCTCTCTTTCTCTCTCTCTCTCTCTCTCTCTCTCTCTCTCTCTCTCTCTCTCACTCTCTCTATCTCTCTCTCTCTATACTATGGAAGTCAGTGGGCACCATTAACATTCTTTGAAATATCTTCTTTTGTGTTCAACAGAAGAGAGAAATTCATACAGGTTTGGAACAACAAAAATGATGACACAATTTTAAATTTGGGGTAAACTATCCTATTAAAGAGACCGTTTTTTTTTTTTTTTTTTTTTTATGACCCCAGCTACTATCCTAAAATGTGCATATATACCTTATAATATATTATATATTACTATTATTATTACTTTTATATACATATAAGGGCTGTCAAGCGATTAATCATGATTAATCACATCCAAAATAGAAGTGTGTGTTTATAAACTAACTAATATAATAGTGTGTCTACAGTATAATTATTATGAATATATTTGAATACCACATTTTTTATATTTCCATGTAAATACTATATTTATATACTTTATATATACATCAATATTTTGATATTAATAAACATGCGTGTGTGTGTTTGTTTATGTACTTATTCATTATACACAGCACACACACATTTTATTTTGGATGTGATTAATCATGATTATCCATTTGATTAATCGTTACAGTATCATAAACAAGATGTGCATGTCTATGCGGTTTGTTGACGTCATGGGACTAATGCAGAATCTAATGATTAAACCTATAATCAATTTGTGTCTCATGCTGTTTTCCTGGTTTCATACTTAATTGTCACTTAACAGTCTCAGACAAAAACCTCCATTTGCCTTCACTGATGCGCGGAGTTCTGTGCATTATGGTTTTAGGAAAGCGCTGGAAACATTCCTTGTGGATTTCTGTCAATGCTGACTCGCTTCATCACATCATACTTTAAAACCTTTTGCAGGCCACCGGAGACAAATTTGAAAATGGGTAGTCTGTGGCTATATGGGGATGCACATAATCAAAGCAATGCTCAGGCAGCCTGCGTCATTCGGCTGATGGCCGGTTGGTCTAATGTGTCACAAGAAAACGTTACACCAGCGTCACCGCTGTGCCCTGTTGACACAAAGCAGGAAGGATGTGCGGATTTATGATGTGCCAGATTCTGACCATACCATCTGCCTTTCGCAGGCAGGATTTTGCAAGCCTATCCAATTTTAGCTATTCAGATTTGGTGATCATGTGTGAACTGAAGCCTCTGTTTCCTCTTCTCAGCTGGAACTAAGCTTCTTTGCTCAGGATTAGGAAAGGAACTTGGAAGAGCTGCAAACAATACAGACAACAGACTCTTCCTTACAACAAACATGTCTTCTGCTTATATTCAGTTGTTACAAATGTAATATAAGTTTTTGTCGTAATGTCCACATAATAATCATACGACTTATCTTAAAACATCCATGTAGAATGTAAATGTCAGGTATTGATATGTGTCTCCTGCCATCAGTGATGACTTACCTGCAGGGCATCATCAAATATTTAAGCAATGACTGTGATTGGCAGTCAGGTGTGGTGTCTTGCATATTCCTTATGTATATCCCAGTACTATTTTACCAGAGTTTCGTTACGCAATCTCTTCCTTCCAACTTCTCGTCAAGGGACCCTGTGGCTCTTCAGTTTCCCCTCTGCTTTTACTGGGCATCTGGACCTACAGGTGGCAGCTTGGCAGCTGGATAGTCATTAGCAACAGCATTATTTTTTACTTTTTCTGCACAGTGCTTTCAGGGGTTTATTTTTACTCAAAAGCTGTTGACAAAAATTCTCCCAGGCACATAAAATGTGGTATTTAACTTTTATTTTAGATGGCATTATTGTACAGAGCGACATATTGGACACAGGGGTTTTAAACTCAAATCTAAAATATTGTTTTGTTTTTCAATGTGATTTAAATAACAGGAGACTGGTGAGAAATGCTTTACTGACTTCTGACAGCATATCAGTCATTTTTATTGGACTTTAAGGACTATAAAACAGTCAATATGCTTGCAACTCAAAGAGCATGCTTAAACAGTCTTTCAATAATTAAATTAAATTAAATTAAATTAAATTAAATTAAATTAAATTAAATTAAATTAAATTAAATTAAATTAAATTAAATTAAATTATATATATATATATATATATATATATATATATATATATATATATATATATATATATATATATATATATATATATATATATATATATATATATATATATATATTTCAATTTCTGTAAACATGTTTCAAAACAATACATTGCTGTTCAAAAGTTTTCAATGTGTAAGATTTTTAAAGTTTATGAAGGAGTCTCTTATGCTTACCAAGGCTGCATTTATTTTATTAAAAATACAGAAAAACAGTAATATTGTGGCGCTTTGTGTACCCAGAAAAGCACTATATAAATGTAACAAAGTATAATATTATTAAAATGTAAAAAAACTGTTTTCTATTTAAATATGTTTTCACATGTAATTTATTCCTGTGATGTCAAATCTTAATTTTCAGCATCATTACTTGTCTTCAGTGTTACCACATGATCCTTCAGAAATCCTTCTAATATGAGGATTTGCTGCTCAAGAAACAGAAACACTTTTTCTGTTGTTGTTGTTGTTGTTGGTTATTTGATGAATAAAAAGTTTAAAAGAACTCCATCTATCTGAAATAGAAAGCTTTTGCAACATTATACTACAATTCAAAAGTTTTAGGTCAGTAAGATTTTCTTTTCTTTTCCTTATTTTTGTGGTGTGTGTGTGTGTGTGTGTGTGTGTGTGTGTGTGTGTGTGTGTGTGTGTGTGTGTGTGTGTGTGTGTGTGTGTGTGTGTGTGTGTGTGTGTGTGTGTGTGTGTGTGTGTGTGTGTGTGTGTGTGTGTGTGTGTGTGTGTGTGTGTGTGTGTGTGTGTGTGTGTTGGGGGGGTTGTTCTCTTAAGACAAAAATAAATGACATTTTGACATTTATTGAAATAGAAAACATTTACTTTACATTTGAATTATATTATTTGATAATATATAGGTTGTTTATAAAGGCATATAGCATATATATATATATATATATATATATATATATATATATATATATATATATATATATATATATATATATATATATATATATATGCCTTTATAAACAATGTATATATTGTCCAAAAAAAATTTAATAAATTAAAATATATAATTTTATTTTTTTATGTTATATAAAACAAAAGCAGCCATGGTGAGCAAGAGAGACTTCGTCTAAAAACATTAAAAATCTTACAGAGCAAAAACTTCTTGCAGCAGTGTATATATTGTGAAAAATGCTATACAAATAAAATTGACAAAATAAAAAAATATATAATTGACGTGATTTTTTACCCCCCATTGCTGTTGCTGAATGATATTCTACTGATTCAATGTATTATAGGATAGGCCTGTTGCAAATCCAGTCCTTCTCCGTGCAGCAATAATACAGAACCCTCTAGTGGTCATGTGGAGAACTGCAGCAAATGTGCGACGCGTCACCAAGTTCTCAGAGCTGGAGGAGGAGACCTGGAGCACTCGGGTCCACATTGAGCCTCTGTAATCCAGTTTGGAGTGGTCGCTGAGGATGCCACCAGAAGTACCCTCTCCATAAGACCTGCAGTGCATCGGCACTGTGGTTTTATATACATAGGAGCTTATTAGTTGCTTGTTAGTTTATTCTACCTCAAAAAGAAAAAAAGAAAAGAAAAAAAAGGTTCAAATTATATTTCAGGTTAAGCCATCACACAAAAGTGTAGATGTTTGACAGGCAACATTTTATAAATGGGCTCACAAAGTAACGGATCCATTTGAACAATCTGAATCTGAAGACAACTTCCAACACTAACGATGAGGATGAAACTGACCATGAACCGACCAGCCAGCACCATCGGACCAAGCCAGTAAAAGTCGTCTTTATGGAGTTTTAAAATGACATTTTCTAAACTGCTGAACGAGAGCAAGGATGAATTCTCCTCGGACGTTCTCTCCAACATCAGCAACACCACCACCTGTGAAGGCATCACCCTCGACTCTCAAGTCATCGGTGTGGGAATCTTCCTGGCCATTTTCATTCTGGTGGCGATCGTGGGGAACATTTTGGTTATTCTCTCGGTGCTTTGCAACAAACATTTGCAGACGGTCACCAACTTCTTCATTGTGAACCTGGCCATAGCGGACCTTCTGCTGAGTACCATTGTCCTGCCGTTCTCTGCGTCTCTGGAGGTGATGGGATGCTGGGTGTTCGGTCGGGTGTTCTGCAACATCTGGGCAGCGGTGGATGTGCTCTGTTGCACAGCGTCTATTTTAAGTTTGTGCATTATATCCATAGACAGGTACATCGGGGTGAAGCACTGTCTGAAATACCCCACTATTATGACCGAGCGGAAAGCAGGTGTCATACTCGTGGTGGTCTGGGTTTCTTCAATGGTGATTTCTATCGGACCGCTTTTGGGGTGGAAAGAACCTCCACCTTCTGATGAAAGCATCTGCAGCATCACGGAAGAACCTGGTTATGCTCTGTTCTCCTCCTTATTCTCCTTCTACCTCCCGCTCATGGTGATTTTAGTCATGTACATTAGAGTATACATCGTGGCCCGCAGGACTACAAAAAGTTTGGAAGCGGGCGTGAAACGGGAGAGAGATAAATCAATGGAAGTGGTGCTGAGGATACATTGCAGGAGCATGCCGGAGGATTCGAGTACGAGCTCGAAAACAAAAAACCACCCGTTCAGAAGTTCACTGTCCGTGAGACTCATGAAGTTCTCCAGGGAGAAGAAAGCTGCTAAGACCCTCGCCATCGTCGTGGGCATGTTCATTCTTTGTTGGCTGCCGTTTTTCTTCGTTTTGCCTTTGGGTACGTACGAGTTATTCTCTGTTTTATATGTGGTTTTGTTTTTTGTTTTCTTTTTGTCGGTTTATAGAGCAAAAAAAAAAAAAAAAAAATCTTTACAATTGTATAAATAAATAAAAAAGTTTTTTTTTTTTTTTAAGTTATACTTTCGATGTTTTACTAAAAAAGAAATAATAGGCCTACATTTCAACTAGTAAAAAACATTTATTGTGACCGTGTAAATAAATGTTATGACATCATCGTTATTTGTTTACAACTTTCTATACATGTTTTGCCCCTAATCAAAATTTCCCCAAATAATCAAATAAGACCCCACTGGACAAAATAAAATGATTACGACATAATTTTTTGATTGTTTTGGTACTGGGCAGTTAGCGAAATCACAAGATAGCTAGCTAGAAATATGTGTTCTAAATATACCTTTTTGTTTTCTTCTCCTATGAGACAGTTAGAAAACAGGATTGGTTCCGAATTTGGCTAAATATTCCAATGAAAGCAAGTTTATTAGAAAATATGTTGAAACTTAATTTATCGTTGTCTGTTTTATTTCGTTTGTAACTTTGAAATGTAAAAAAAGAAAGAAAAAAAAGAAACAAGAAAAATAAATCCTACATTTCTGCATCTGTCATGCGTAAACAAATGGCATAATATCATAGGCTGGTGTACATGAGTTGATAATGTTATAGTATTTTAAAGCATGTGTGCTTTATGCCTTAACATGTCAAATGCATGTCTATTTCGATACAGTGTTGTTACTCCGTGGCTAGGAAAAACAAACAAAATGCTTGAAATGCGTAGCCTGATATAAAGCGCAAGAGCTGTTACCTGAATGATAAATACTTGCGCTTTTCACACTGACGAGAGCAGTTCCACGCATCACTTTTTTCTATTGCATTCACAGTTAATACGATTAAACTAGATGGTGGATGTTTGCTCATGGCATGGGGCTTTGATCAGGATTTGATAGCAGCTCAAACTTTAGAAGGGAGATTGTGTTGATTTGCTACATTGCTATCGATCTTTGTGTTGGAGAACATTATGTTCTGTGAGATTCAAAGGCTATATTGTGCATATTGGATGGATGGATGGATGGATGGATGGATGGATGGATGGATGGATAGATAGATAGATAGATAGATAGATAGATAGATAGATAGATAGATAGATAGATAGATAGATAGATAGATAGATAGATAGATAGATAGACAGACAGACAGACAGACAGACAGACAGACAGACAGACAGACAGACAGACAGACAGACAGACAGACAGACAGATAGATAGATAGATAGATAGATAGATAGATAGATAGATAGATAGATAGATAGATAGATAGATAGATAGATAGATAGATCACTTCATATTAATATACTATAATAATAACTATAACTAGGTATTAACCCTCACCTACCCCTAAACCTAATATTAACCCATGTAGTATAGGTAAGTAAATTGTTAGTGCATGAACTGTAAAATAAAATTTTGTCAAAAAGTGCAACAAATACATAAACAGATATAAATAACAACACGTTGTACATTGTCAAACCAATAATAATGAATGCAGAAGTGAAAGGCTGAGGTTTGAGACAGAGGGTTTGCATGCCAAATTCTCAAGCAGCCAAAAATGTGTTGTGACTCATTTTTTAGTTATATTGCCCATGATTTTGTGATATTAACACACCAAACACAATAATCAAGTGCTAACAAAAGCAGTAAAGTTTCAAATGGTTTTTTTTTTTTTTTTTTTTTACTTACTGCCCACAATAATGTGTCAAAAACGTCCTGTCAACAAACCCATGAAACAGAAGTTGTGCAATGATTAAGTTTTTTTTTTTTTTTTTTTTTGCATCGCGGGATTAATAGCTAAACCCGAGTCATGCATAGAAGAAAGAAAAAAAAGATGATATGGGATATTCACAATGCAGGAATGGTTCATTGTCATATGTTCAATCAAAGACCACCCATGGAAGACTAAAGGAAAGACATTAGATTCAGTGTTCTAGTCACGCAACCATTGCCCAAGAATATGTCACAGAGGCCAAGAAATGTGCTAGAAATGAGGAGAAAAAAAGCTCTCTCAATACATTAAAGGAATTTTGATGTTGCTGACAGGCATGAAATGGGTTCGTCTTAAGTATCTAAACAATCAAACAAATAGAAATGATTATGATGTTTACTATTATTAGTTATTTATTAAAAGAATCTAACTATAGGCTTTATTAAAAATTATTTAAAAAAACATGGCTGGCATTGTACATTCCCCTCAATGTACTGGTTTCCTCTCAAACCCACCATCCCATCCATCTCCAGGGAATTCCAGAAGTGCGGTTTTGACAGTCCTTGCTAGTATTCCACTCACTGTCACTGTGGGGAAAAATTGGGCAGCAGTGCTTGATAACATCTCCTGGCAAGATCTGCATGTGGTACTGGTGAAATTCTGGGATCAAGATGGTTTGGGAAGGGGGGCCTGAGAAAATGAAGGAGGCACTTTCACTCAGGTCCCTAACCTCCTTTTGCCCAACGCTCCACTGCCTTAATCACGGCTATTAACGGGTTGAGTTAAATTGGGTGCTTTCGTTTTCCAAAGCCTCAGAAAGAGCCAGCCACCAGGACAGAGGAGGGATATGACATGGCTTAGATCCACACGTACACTGGAGAAGCACAAACCGTGAGTCGCTGCGTTAGAAATGAAGGCTTTCTTCAGTGTGAAGGCATTTAGAAATACGAGGGATGTTCTCATATTTGATTCTACATTCTCTTGTCTGGTATTATATATTCTGGTTATTCAAAATAATGATTAAAAAGTGTTTTGTTTATGACTCTTTGAAATGTTTGATTCTGTTTGGTCATTCAGTAGCCGGATATTTCCTGATATCCCACTGTTTATCAGTCCAGTCATCCGGGTAACCGGCATTATTTTCATACTAACACAACTTCTTGTTTCATACTAACACAACTGACGCTATCTTGCATCTCAGTTGGTGAAAAAAAAAGACCTCAGAGCATTTCAGTATTAATATTACTGTTTTAAGGTATAAGGATAAGATTGGAAATAATTTCAACTCAAATCAATGTTTCATGTCTGTTTATTTTTGTGAGTAACTGTACAATAAGTGGGATAAGTACAGTTAGCCTCTTAATAAACACCCCTCCACTCTACTTACATAATTGTATTTTTTGTGGCGCAAGTTTTTATAATGATGGGTCCGCCCTCTTAATGAGGGTCATATTTTTGGCAACAACATGTCCACACTGTTATTGTTGTGATGGGTCAGAAAAATACTTTGCTTTTGGCATATGTTTGTGCTGGACAGTGAAAGACATACTTCTGGTGACACACACAACCAGATGTTTCTGCTTTTATGAAATCACCAACCCGATCACACATAAATGCGTATAAATAGTACGAGTGTGCAATGTCGTGGAATGTATACGCCAAAACTCATTTTGGCGTGCATATGATACGCTGTTTTTCGCGTGCATATGAGACGCACTTTATGGCGTATATATGACACGCGCTTGGGTAGGTTTAGGGTAGTGGGGCGTATATATGACACGCGCTTGGGTAGGTTTAGGGTAGTGGGGCGTATATATGACACGCGCTTGGGTAGGTTTAGGGTGGTGGGGTGGGGGGTTCGTATGTATAATACGCCATAAAATGCGTATCATATGCACGCGAAAAACAGCGTGCCATAGACACGCCAAAATGAGTTTTGGCGTATACATTCCACGACATTGCACACTCGTACTATTTATACGCATTTTTGTGAGAATACCCTGGAAATCACAGTAAATATTTGGTGACTTTTTTAAAAGGCTACACTATGCAACTTTTCCATCCGCTAGAGGGCGCCTACTCAAAACAAAGGCGTAGTTTGATGACGCCAGGTTTGAGCTCAGAATCTTGGGACATGTGGTCTTCACCTCACAGTCGGTGGAAAAGAATTGGAATAGGACTCGGGCAGAAATCATATTCATGGATGCGGTCATTAACGTTACTGTAGTATGAAGCAGAGCAGGACCGAGTGTTGAGGAGCTGAGAACGGCTGCTGGAGCGACTGTTAAGCAACACATGGCTCACGAGCAGTGAGACTTTTATTATGATGGAATACAGTCGCTGGCTACATTTCCTTTTTTCCGGTCACGAGTATGAGGTAACGCAGCTCTGTTTATCATATTAGATACATTTAAGTGTGCTTAAAATTATGTTATGACGTCACTCTGTGCGTTCACTCAGCGGCTGCTGTCACACTTGTTCACACTGCTGAGAGTAAAGAGTTTCTGCAGAATAAAACCAGAAACCGAGAGTAACGCAGATATGACACAATTGACAGGCGACTCTCTCAGTCGTCCCGGCTCCTTGGTTAAAATAGCAATTTTCTCACAATTTACAAATAGTTGGAAACATTTGGGATATTGTAAGAACTCAACTGAACAAAAATATATAAAACTGGCCTAGTGGTTTTGGGATATTTTACTGCAAAAATACTACATAGTGCACCTTTAATGCAGTGCCAGGTTTGTTGATTTCAAATGTTATTACATTGTAGTCATTTGAGAGTGTGTATGTGGTTAATCCAATTAATCCTCAAATCCAACTTTTTTTAATTTTTTTATTTGTGTGCGTGTCCCAGGTTACATTACAAAATAGAAAGATTGTCCTCACTGTAAGCCTGACCAAATCGTCCCATTGGAATCGTCCTAACAATGGCGGGTGAAGGTCGTGTGTGTGTGTGTGTGTGTGTGTGTGTGTGTGTGTGTGTGTGTGTGTGTGTGTGTGTGTGTGTGTGAGAGAGAGAGAGAGAGAGAGAGAGAGAGAGAGAGAGAGAGAGAGAGTTTATTTAATATATATTTGCAATGATTTGGCAATGTAAGATTATGCAACACCTCTGAATTACATATCACTATGATTTTATTTGTGTTTTTTGGCCATAACTTTTCATTTCTTTAGTAGAATTCCTGCTGTCCTAAAGAAAACTACAAACTACTTCCATGAAATTACATAATGACATATTCCGTGACAGTTAACTGCAAGGTTTTTTGATTCGTAATATTTAATAATTGTAAACATTGTCATTACATCATATCAATTTGTGACTATGTGAATAATCCAAAGTGCAACAAGTAGAGAATGAGATGTTTTGTTGCATGTTATTTATGTAGACGTGATATATTTGCAAATCATTTTCTGGCAATGAAAGATTACATTGTGAATTTCACCCTGGTCAATTTTTGTTATTTTGCCATTAAGTTTCACTAAATACCATATCTTAAGACTACTGTGATTGTGCTTTGTGAATATGAGAGCTTTATGGTATTAAGTCTGATTCACGTCACCTGCCTGTCAAAATGATCCTGCTCCGTTTTGACCCAAGCTGTTATGTCAGCCTCTAATACATTTACATTAATTTGACACAGAATGCAGCTTGACAGGAACTCACACATGTAGCCAATAGCCGTGGACCAAGTGAAAATAGTTCTTCAGGTGATCAGTATGCAATGAGACAGCCTTAACATGTGGCTTCCTGCCAAAACACTATAGCTTAAGTGGCTCGTGCCAGGCAAATTCAGAGCTATAAACAAAGACAGCAAGAACGCATTCAACACTCTCAGCTTACAGCTTCAAATGAATTGCCTCTCTGACTGCTGCTTCAGTATTAAAATACTGAAGTTCGTTCAAATTTTCCCTAAGAAAAAAATGGTTCTTTTCAGAACTGTTTCTTTGAGGTTCTTATGGCAGCACTGTGAAAACCCTTTTGTAAACTTTACTTTTAAGAGTGTAAAGAACATGCATGTCAATATAACAACACCTTGGATATTTGACAAAGTGCTAACTGAACTCATTTCCTTAACTTTTGATTAGGCCATCTGCATCCATAATTCAGAATGTATATTCAAGTCAAGTCGTCACCTTTATTTCTATAGCATGTCAGTCGTTTCAAAGCAGCTTTACAGTGTTAACAGGAAAATAATGCAACAGAATTTGATTCAGCTGTACAGCCGCTCTGGAAAAAATGGTGATGTTATCCAGCTAATTTCAGTTATCATATAGTGTCAATGCAGGCAGATCAGTAATGTTGAAATAAGTGTTTCCAACTGAGCAAGCCAAAAGCCAGAGACGACGGTGGCAAGGAACTAAAATTCCTTCAGGGCCAGAATGGAGAAAAAAAAAACTTGGGAGAAACCAGGCTCAGTGTCAGTTCTCCTCTGGCCGATGAACAAATAATGAATGATTATGATTCTGGTAAGAAGTTGCATTGTTACATTGTTTGTAAGATTATTCAAAATATTGAAGTCGTGGAGATGGGTTTAATGAGGATGTCACGTCGTATCAGGGTTTCAGGGAGGCAGGGAGGCAGGGAGGCAGGGAGGCAGGTCCACCATTTGGTTTGGATACGGCCGGGATCCGGCTGACTGCAGTAAACCTCGGGATAAACAGAGAAGCATCCCCTGCCCATTCGTTTATTTATTTATTTATTAGATGTTTAAGCTTATTGATAAGCTTTCCGCAACCTTACCTACTTTAGTTCAGCTTGCTTTTCTAAATCCTTTTAGCAGAATTTCTCAGATGTTCCTCTAAAATCAGAACAGCAAGTTTAAAAAGAGTAAGAAGGTCCACTTTTTCTGCAGTGGAAATACACAGAATGGTTCCAGATTGCACCAAAATAAGGGCTGCTACATTGTACATAATGCTCTAGCAAAAAAAAAAAAAAAAAGTTTTCTCTGAGTAGCTATCAAACATCCGGGCTGGTGTATCTCATAATCACAACATTTACCAAAAAGGAGCTTTCCAGGGAAAGCTTTCATCTCAAAGTCCAAATTACGACCTTTACACAAGAGGGAGAGCACCATATCTCTTTGTTCATCAAGATCACACTACTCCCAGTCCTTATATCTATTCCCTCTGGTGCTATTTTTATACATCTCCACTGACAGGGAGGGACTCTGACCTCTCGTGACACTGAAATGCATGGCATGGGTGATGACAACTGGTTTATGTGTGAGATAATGCAACGCTAGCCTCCCCTCACTCCCAGTAGGGAAAGGACAAGGCAGGGAGGAGATATTTACATTTATGCATTTAGCAGACGCTTTTTTTCTCAGCTATCAAACATAACGTCACTAAACTAACTAAAAACTTATTTAAAGATATTGGCAACATATGTGGTGTCAGGCGTAGATGGAGCAGAAATGTGCAGGTAGTTTAGAAGGAGTGAACGTGAAGATAGACCACAGTGTAGTCCATCCATGACCACATTCATCTAGCTCAGATATGATTTATATCTTCAGTTTGTGCAGGCCTACTGCATTTAAAGTCAATGTAGAATAAATGTTGCCTATTTGCTTTCTTAAAGGGATAGTTCACCCAAAAATGGTATAATTTACTCACTTTCATGTTGATCCAAATCATAGACTATAAAAAAGATGAATGACATGCCTTAACTTTCTTTCATTGGCATTTCCAAATATGGCGCTGACATCTTGGATCTCGAATCTGTGCAGTAGCAACTTGGAGCCCGACTGATTGACGTCACGGGCAGTGAGCGTAAAGTTGAGCCGCGGTATCAAAGTCCCACCCCCTCCTGCCTAATCAGCAAGTTTTTGTGAAATAAACTGGCATTAGTGCCTCAGTGATTACAATTAGAGAAGCTGTCAATCTCAGCTATCAAACATAACGTCACTAAACTAACTAAAAACTTATTTAAAGAACAAACACTTTAACTAACATCAGTGTAATGAAAACTGCATAAAATGACAGAAACCATCTGTGGAAAAAATGTATTTGAAGTGTAAATTGATTGTTTAGTTGGTCTATGTCCTATTACATTTCATGGAGAGGGCAGGCGGGCTTTATGACCATATACTGCATCCAGTCACCTGGGGGTGATCGAGACACATTGGCACATTGGCATAGGACTCATGTGGCCGACTTAATCCACATCTATAAGAAGATATTTTTTCATCTGTGGAAAAAAATGTACCCCCCTCCCCCCCTTTTTTTTAAAAGCCAAACTGGAAACCCTAACACTCAAAATAATGAAGTGGTTTGAGTAGAGCCAACTCAAATTAAACGCATTAGTTCAATCAAATTAACGTTTATCAGTATAACTTTCTTTTTCTTTTGAGTTCAAAAAAGTACACATTTTAAGTAATTCGAATTTTCATTGTTTTGAGTTTTATGAACATGTTTCTTTTAATTTAGACAAACTTAAAGGTGCAGTGTGTAGTATTTCTGAGGATCTATTGACAGAAATGCAAAATAATATACATAACTACATTTTCAGTGGAGTATAAAGATATTACATAATGAAAATGTTTTTAATAACCTTAGAATGAGCCATTTCTATCCACACGCAGGTCCCCTTACTGTGGAGTCACCATTTTGTGCTGGCAGGTTTCTACAGTAGCCTAACTGCTCTATAGAGTGTTAGCTACTCTCTGCTGTCTCAGACGACATCTCTGTCCTGTCTCGACCACAGTAGCTTCTCTATGTGCTTCGAAAGGGAAGGGTGAGCAGTGGGCAGTTTCAATTCCACTAGATGCCACTAAAATGTACACACTGCACCTTTAAATTTAACTGAAACTGGGCTGAGATTTATATTTCTCAACATGATTTTCCATGACATTTAATAAAGGGGAGTAAATGCTCAAATAAAGTGTTATATAATGTCTTTGTGCTGCATTAATGTTAAGTAATGTTAAAAAAATAGTTGTGCTTTTTGTTATGCTAGTTTAGAAGAGTTTCAGTTATGTGGGTTTTTGTGGGGGGTTGCCATCATGGGGACAAAAGGAGCAGCTTATTTTGAGAACAGATATACAGTGTGTTAAATGTTTTATATTGCAGTACTCATTCAGAAAGTGCTATGATATGCTAATGCTATCATAGCATTCTGCTACAAAGGTAGCATGTACAGAATTAGCTAGTTTAAGATAGCCAAGTTTGTTAGCAATTTATTTTACAGTGTCATTGTTACATGTTACATGTAGCAATAACTATAAATGATGAATCATTACATCCAATTAACCCTAAACATGTGTAATGTAGCATGTAGTAAATACTTAAATGCATAATTACACTGTAATACTGATAGCTTAAAATAAATTGTAACCAAATATTTAATTTGAGATTTAATGATAATTTTAAGATAAATGTATGAGCATACTCAATTTAAGTTCTGCTTAATTAACCTTAAATGTCTTAACTTAAAGCTACACTGTGTGATATTTTCATCCATCTAGTGGTGAAAAGATATATGACCATCAAGTGAATATTAGTTTCTGTTCCTCTCAATTCTGATTTCGTTTTAACAACTACGGTGGCCGATTTAGTCCAAGATTAACACGGCTTCCAGACTTCATCCATGAGTGTTCCTTCAAGTGATGAGGTTATTTTAGAAAACTATTATAATTTGCAGTTATTTGATTTGTCAGTTAACATGTAGGTTATGACATCTACACTGTAAAAAAATATGTTCAATAAGTTATGACAACATATGTTTTTACATTGTTTTAACTCATCAAAATAAGTTAAGCCAAGTTAAACTTGTTTTTATTAGTTATACAAGATGTAACTCATTTTTTAAAGTCAGTTTAACATAATTTAAGTTGAAATAACTTAAACATCCAAGTTCAAAATTTGCCTTTTTTTACAGTGTATGTAAAATGAATAATAGTTTTATGTTTTCGTTATTTTTTTACCATTTCATTGCTAACATCAGCTATCAGGTTCCCAGACAAATGCAAGCTAATCTTAGTAAAGTAACTTTTATCAGTGCTATCGTTATTCTGTATATTGTACAACATCACTAGCGTAAGGCAAAGTTTACATATCATTTTCTCCTCATGAGCTCTTTCCATCTTGGAAAGGACACTCCAATATTCACTTTTGTCTTGTTGATTTGCCTGTTGCGTTGCCGTCTTAATTATCTTTTTAAATTCCTTGATACTTTTCGCTCCACCTCTGATACATATCCTTGAGAATAAGAGTGATCCTCCATCAGCAACAGACTTTCAAAAAGGCTTTCAGGTTTTCATATAGCAGTCTCAAGCAATCCCCCTCTTCACATTCAACACGGTGCCATCGAGTGTTAAAATGCAAAAGGCGAAGCTTGAATTCACGGGTATGTCCCTCTTTGGCTAATGTACTTTCAAGATGGAGGGGCAACATGGCGACCAGCATTCGAACCCCTCACCCGTATGTATTTTCAATGGCATATTGTAAACTTACGAGAATACTTTATTACTTGAAAGAAGTAAAAATACATTAATGAGCACATTTTTGAAAGAACTAAGTGTTTTTAGCTAAAAATAAACAAACAAAAAAAAGTTACACAGTGTAGCTTTAAAAAAAAGTTGATGCAACTCATTACCTCACTTTTTTGAGTTTTGAAAGAACCATTATTTTCTTAATGTGAAGAGCATTTTAATGTTTCTAAAGAGCCCTTTTCAACTATAAAGAACCTTTTGTGCATTGGAAAGGGTCATTGGATTTTAATGGTTCTTCCTGGAAAATCAATGCCAATAAAGAACCTTTACTTTTAAAAGCAAGTTCATTTGCAGGTGAACTACCCTTTAATGCACATATCTGGTCTTATTGTGAACGATTTTTTTGGTGCATGTTACTCCAAAGCAAACTATTTTGCTTCGTAATCTTTAACAATAATGCAACAACTTTCCTCCCCTGAAACTAATTTCTATTTCCACTGACGTCACGTTGGGTAACATTAACCAATAAGCAAAAAGCTATTTAGGCAATGTTTTACATTTGGTCTTCCCACCTTTCACATTGCAATTAATTCCCAGTGGATACAATCAAGTCTTGCCTTGCAATTGTTTGTTAAAAACATATTTCGCTCAGAAATGACTGGAGTAAAATGTGTTGCAAACGGCAGTTCATGTTGATTGTGATGACTAATGGCCAGTCTATCAAAGGTAATAGTCCTTGTTTGGTTTGGAAGGGAATTTGGGAAATGACAAATTGGCATTGCTCCCACTCTGTGTCTCCGTCAGACAGAAAAAAAGAAAATAAAAGAAAAAAGAAATAGTTTCAAAAACTATTAAACGATATGAGACTGTTAGAAGATATGCCATGTACTATTTAAAATGCATTAGATTTTTTCAGTGAGCTGGAGAAA